>NC_062525.1:7875422-7945422 GCF_022655615.1 Tachysurus fulvidraco
GTTAAGGCCAGAAGTGGCAGGCCACGTAAAATATTGGAGAGGAAAAGGCGAAGGATGGTGAGAACGGTCAGAAACAGCCCACAGACCACCTCCAAAGACCTACAACCTCAACTTGCTGCAGATGGTGTCACTGTGCATCGTTCAACAATTCAGCACACTTTGCACAAGCTGTACGGGAGATTGATGCGAAAGAAGCCTTTTCTGCACACAGGCCACAAACGGAGTCGCTTGAGGTATGCAAACGCACATTTGGACAAGCCAGCTTTGTTTGGAATAAGGTGCTGTGGAGGGATGAAACAAAGATTAAGTTATTTGGTCATGACAAGGGGCGTTTTGCATGGTGGCAAAAGAACACAGCATTCCAAGAAAAACACTTGCTACCCACAGTAAAATTTGGTGGAGGTTCCATCATGCTGTGTTGCCGGTGTCGGTACTGGGAATCTGGTTAAAGTTGAGGGTCACATGGATTCCACTCAATATCCGCAGATTCTTGAGAATAATGTTGAGGAATCAGTCACAAAGTTGAAGTTACGCCAGGGCTGGATATTTCAACAAGACAACGACCCAAAACACTGCTCAAATTCTACTCGGGCATTTATGCAGAGGAATAAGTACAATGTTCTGGAATAGCCATCCCAGTCCCCAGACCTGAATATCATTGAACATCTGTGGGGTGATTTGAAGCGGGCCGTCCATGCTCGGCAACCATCAAACCTAACTGAACTGGAGATGTTTTTAAAGGAGACATGGTCCAAAATCCATTCAACCAGAATCCTGACAGTCATTACAGGCTATAGGAAGCATCTAGAGGCTGTTATTTCTGCTAAAGGAGGCTCTACTAAATATCAATATGATTTTACTGTTTATGCACATGTCTAATTTGGATTTGATGCATCATTGCGCATTTTCTGTTAATCCAATAAATCTCATTTCACTACTGAAATATTACAGTGTCCTGTAGTTATTCGATAGATCAAAATGAAATTGCTGATCCAAATATTTATAAATGAAAATCATGGAAAATGTCAGGGGGTCCTAAACTTTTTACGACTGTATGACATCATTAAAATATATTATACAAATAGAATAATAATTTGGTCAATAATTTTTGATATGTAATAAATATGTAATATAGATGAATAGATATGAATTGCAATGCCAAGGCTTTATATGTTGTTCTGTGACAAACACAGATGAGTATATAACTATAGATTAATGTTAAAGACTCTCCAGTTAGTCCAGTTAGTTTTGTGTCTAAAATAAATTAACATTGGCCGTGAAATGTCACATCAAATTTGATAGAAATCATGATATACAACAACAAAAAGGTAAAGCTGTAATTTTAAAAGTCTTCAGAATAGAGAACAAGTAACATAACCAGGTTTTTGTCTTATTAAGAGATATTCAAGAAGATAGAGAGAGACTGGCGACAACATGTACAACATGTTAATAGAAGTAACTGTAAGTTAAAAATATAACAATCTGCAGTGGACTGAAAACTATAATGTTTGACTATTGGTGTGGTGTAAGAAGAATAAAACACTGTGTGAAGTCTTGTTATTTAAAAATAATCCAAATAATCCCCTCAACCTTGTTAATGTTTATTTTTCTATATCAGAATCAGATCCAGGTTATCACTGGAATATCAGTACTGATGTGTCCCATCTTACAGCCGCATCATCTTTCATTCTGCACAGCAGATCTCTCTCTCTCTCTCTCTCTCTCTCTCTCTCTCTCTCTCTCTCTCTCTCTCTCTCTCTCTCTCTCTCTCTCTCTCTCTCTCTCTCTCTCTCTCTCTCTCTCTCTCTCTCTCTCTCTCTCTCTCTCTCTCTCTCTCTCTCTATTTCCCTCCAGAAGGGAAAAGATCTTTTAGAGACTGGCTGTGATGTGTCATGTGGGACGTAGGCCAGAACAGCTGGTTCAGAACCTCTGCTCCTCCTCAACAAGTGCCTGGAGATGTAACCCAGCTCAAGAGAAAAGAGAAAAGAGACAGGGAAAGAGAGAGAATGAGGGAGAAATAATAAGAGAGAGTCAGTCAAAGGGGCTCTGATACCCTATAGAAAATCCATAGAAATATTATTTACTTCCTATAACAATGGAAATGGAAAATGATTAAATGAGAGCACACTGACAGCATGTTTGACTCATCCCCACAAGGTCTATGAATTATTCAAATCATTTCACTTTACGCAAATAGCCGCCATTTATAGTGGAATTTTATCAGCGCTAGTAATTTAGCAGCAAAGAATAAAAGGCCTATTGTGGAAAACAGAGCAGCTGGTGGAAACATAGAGCAGATCTAAAGTGTGGAGGCAGGGTGAGGCATCACTGTGAAGGGTGAATGATGTAGCCTCAGAATCCATCTCCTCTTCCTGCTTTTCTTCTCCACTGGCCTGTGAGCGCTGGGCTTTTTTAGGAGCTGCTTGTTACTCCTAATTGATTTCTTTTCATGCTCCTGTCTCTCTCACTGGGGCACTGGTGTGTTAAACGCTTCTGCAAAAGCTTACACACACACACACACACACACACACACACACACACACACACACACACACACACACACACACACACACACACACGCATATGTGTGCAGGCAGGCAGACCAAATTGTACTTTAACTTTAGAAAGATGAAATGCTGCGTCTCAAGAGGTTTTCTGTCCAACCGGCATCTCACCGACGTTTATAGAAGAAGAACTTGCCACCGTTCCTGGCCACTGCGCGCTGACAAGCGCTAAAAACGCAATGGTGAGTCTGTGTTTAGTTAACCTTACAAAACGAGCCTTTATGTGTCTCACTGTAGTGTATATTAAGTACAGAAAGAGATATATATCAGTGAGGAAGCAAAAGCAGTCTTGTTGTCTGATGCTCCGGATTACACACTCTCTCTCTCTCACTCTTTCTTTCTAAAATCTGTGGTGTAGCTACACCATGTTTTGAAAGTGTGAGGAGCCACTTGTTTGGCCATCTTTAAAGAATACCCCTGCTTGGTTCTTAGAAGCCCCTTGCCAGACCCAAGAGCTGCTGGTGAGATTAATATCTTGGGATATCACAGGACAAGCAGAAAGCATCTATTATTTGTACCACTATCCTACCCTGAGTCACAGGGAACCTGGAGTGTATCCCAGGGAACTCTGGGAACAAAGTGGTTGACACCCTGGACAGGGTGCCATCTCATCACAGGCAATAATACATACGCTCCCTAAAAGTTTCACAAGTCCAATCTTTTAACATTCACTAGGCAGTCAAGAATTGTAGTCATGAACTTCCTACAGTACATTCATATAGAAAAACAGTTTGACATACTAACAATCACAGATCCTGTCCCATAACGCAGCAGTCTGCAGTCCCACATACTTGCAAAACATACTAAATATCATTTGAAAAACATCAATTATTTAAACAAGTGGAAAAAATACAAGTGGTGTTGTGTTGGAATGGAAACATATGTAAGTTACACTAAGGTAAGGTAAGGTAAGGTGAGCTAAGGTGCTTTATTGTCATTGTATACACCAGAATATAGTTGGGCGACTCCCAGACAGAAACAATGCTATTTAAACATAAAGCTAACTACTTCAAGCAAATCTCTTCTATTATTTTTAAAGATGAGGTTCTGTAAAACATTTTTCCCAATCAAGTCAATTACACCAAAAAGCTCAATGTGTAAATATACTACACCAAAAAGCTCAATGTGTAAATTTGTTCAATTGATTATTTATTCATTCATTCATTCATTCATTCATCCTCTACCACTTATCCGAACTTCTCGGGTCACGGGGAGCCTGTGCCTTATTTATTTATTTATTTATTTATTTATTTATTTATTTATTTATTTATTTATTTATTTATTTATTCATTCATTCACCGCTCAATTAAAGTGAAATTGCAAAGAGCCAATCAGATTGTGATCTTTAAGATGCTGAAGCTTATGGCCAGTTTACAAACTGCATTCGATGTTAGTGGGGGATTAAAAAAGTACAGTCAGTGCTTGAGGCAGCACTGTGGCGAACGGTCCTGAGCTCAGGTTACTGTCTGTGTTTCCCACCCACCTCCCAAAAACATACAAGAAAACGGTTTGGCTACGATAAATTTCCCACAGCTGTGAAGAAGTTTGGGAATGTGTTTGCATGTCAGCCTTTAAGGGTGTGAGTGAGTTGTTACATGAGTTTTACTTTACACCATTTCTAATAGGGAAATCTGTTCGGTGGACACTTTAAGTCTTCCCCAGTAGAATAATCAGCATTTCGCCACTAAGAGCACATGTTCATTACCTTCAACTGAAAATTATACTGAGGCTTTTTTAATGAAAAAAATATATAACATTTTTTATATATAGTGTGGAAAAAGTTTGTTTACAGCAAGCTACAATTCTGAAAGGCTGTTGAATGTTAAAAGCCATAACAGAGAATGCCATTAGTTTTGAACTGCTGCTTTAAACTACAAATGTACAGCCACAGATAGAGAGAAACAAAATATTTACACGGCATCAGATTACTGACTGATATCTATGGAGTTTCCTGAAATGATATTGTTTTTACAAGCATCATTCATACAAATTTCCACCACGATTTACATCATTACCCCAAATGAATATATTATGTGAGATCAGGTTTTCTTTCTCCCTGTCTCTCTGCATGGCTTCATTAAGGTGTGGTATGTTTCTTATTTGCTATGTCAGGGAAGTGTATGACCTCCACACTTCAGCGGTGACCTTTCCTGACTCTAACCTTTGATCCCTGACTATTTGTGGGGTCACAGAATCCCTCTGGAATCAGTCTTCCCAACACCTTTGCTGCTGAAATCCAGACGCTACAGGACATAGGCCAGACGCCGCCGACAAACCTCATCACCTTTCTCCTTTCCTCTCCTCGTTCTGTCTTTTCCTCTTCTCACTATTCTCATTATGCATCCAGTTTTCCTGTTTTCCTGTCTGTCTGCTTCACTGCTATTTTCGGCTTCCTGTCTCTTTCAGCCACATGCCGATGACGTGTAAGATCATTATTTAGTATGAGATACTTCCATACATTAAATATATAGATAAAGAGATATAAAATCCCAAATATCGTTGGGAATTTCACATCTAACCATTCGTAACACTTGTACAAGTCTGTTTTAATGTTGTCCACACACTTGTAAAAGAAAAAATGAAATGGAGACATGTCTAATTTCTCTCTTCCCTCCCCTGCCCTCTACTAGTCTCTCATTGTTGCTGTTGCCATCTGATCTTTAGGAAACTTGATTCATTTATATGGCCTCCCAGGGCCATGGGAATGAATTATGTGTTAAAGGATGTCACTTTCAATCTGGATTGTCCCCTCAAAATCCAGCAGTCAGTAGACTCAGTAGCTTGTGGGTGACATATCCAGGATGTTGACACACATCTGATCCACAGAGGCTTGCCATATCAATATCAGTTAATTGGTAACGTGTGAGATAATTCTTTTTAACTCCTTATTTACTTGCATGCATTGAGAATTGGCATTGAGTAATGTATGAAGTTATAACAGCAATTATTAGATGGAGCTGTAAATATTCAGTTCCCAGTTAAATCTGGCCTTCAAAAGACGCAACTCCACTGTAATTATGCAAGTTATGATCTGACAGATATGTCCATAAGGAGCTCTGACAAGATGCCACAAACAACCTGGTTCTGTTGAAATCTACAGTATGTTCTAGCTGACCCCCTTGTGCATACTTGCAACGGATACTGTAATGGCACTGCTGAGTCATAGAATTGTCTAATTACAAAAAAATTCTTTTTACAGACATATATATAATTCATAGTAGTAAAATAATAGAGTTTACAATGAATAATTTAGGGAAAGATTTATTTACATTTACATTTACATTTGGCAGACGCCCTTATCCAGAGCGACGTACATAAGTGCTTAAATCTCTAACATTGGATACATTAATGCTGGCTCACTAGATTACATACTTAAGATACCATAAGTTTAAACCATTTGTTCAAAGTTACAATGAAAAAGTGTCAAAAGATAAAGGAAAGAAGTGCTAGTTGAAGTGCTTCCTGAATAAGTAGGTCTTCGACCGCCGCTTGAAGATAGCCAATGACTCAGCTGTCCGGACCTCTAGGGGAAGTTCATTCCACCACCTTGTTGCCAGAACAGAGAAGAGTCTTGTAGTATACTTGCCTCTTACCCTGAGAGATGGTGGAACCAGTACCTTTTATATTTAGGTACATGTAGCATCAACCCATCCATCCATCCAGATTCCACTTATCCAACACAGGGTCAAGATGAACCTGGAGCCTACCCCAGGGAAAGTGGGGACACCCTGGATGGGTTCTATCCCACTGCAGGGCAATAACACAATCTCAAACACTTACTCACACGATATGGACAAAGTAGAGATGCCAATTAACCTGCAACACACATCTTTGGACTGGTTGAGGGAAAATGTGCAAATCCCGCATACACAGGGCAGTGGCAGGACTTGAACCCACAACCTACATTAAGCACTATATTCTGGGTAGAATATCACTAAAACACAAAAAACAAGCTCTGGGACACATTGAAGGCAATGCCAGCATCAGTGTTGCAATGCCACCATGCTGCCCTAATCAGCTCCTACAGTAGGTATATTTACAAGTTTAATTTAAAATAGTAGCAATTTCACCCTACCACCAACTCAGTATACAAAAAAATGTTAATTATAAAAGTAACTTACAATTTATCAAAGTCAATTATATATTGCTAAAGTATATGACTTCTGATGTCATATGACTTTATATCAATGACATGAAATATCAAGATATATAATCAAAATCTGTTTAATTTTTAATTTAATTTAATTTTTTTAAATCTCTATCACTTTTTAAAATTCTAAACAATGGGAGGAGTCTCTTTTCAGAAGTTAACGCTCAGGACTGTTGTTTCACAGTGCAGCGGTGTGAGGCAGGAGATCAGCAGTCTCGGAGGCGCACTCAGATTAACTCATCACCCGTTAAATGGGCTGTCAGGGGGTGATGGCAGGCCTTGCCAGTGCAAATTCAAATGCATGTAAATTTCCCTGGTGGCTGACTACCAAGTATGGTGGCGCTGTCAGCGGGTGACATGCAAGAGATGCATTAACACCGTTAAAAATACACCAGGCGTAGGGATCTCATGTTTTAATAAAACTTGAATAGACAAATGACACAAACACATCTTGCAAATATAACCTTATTCCAAGTTATTTTACCTCTATGTGTGTAAGAAAAAGTATGTGGGGGAAAAAACACTGGATGTGTGTGCGAGAGAGAGAGAGAGAGAGAGAGAGAGAGAGAGAGAGAGAGAGAGAGAGAGAGAGAGAGAGAGGGTGCTTCTACAGGATGTGAGTTGGCACGTCAAACGTTTTGCCAGGATGCCCCTCCAACAATTAACAATTAGCTGTCAGTGGCCTGACTTGGTCCCAGGGGGGCATCAACCCAACTGCAACTTACAGAGGCAGTGTTCCAATAGCCTGGTCCGTCAAGTTCACTTCATCTCACAATAAAGTGATTAAGAGCATGAAGGAGACATATTGCTCTTGGCTTTGCTGTAACTCGTGATCTCTGTCTGAGAGTAGACTAGAAAGATGAGTGAACAGGGTGTACAGTGAACTGGCACTGCTGTTTTACTGGGTGTCACTATGCTATGTGAACACATCAGAGATGTGCACTCATATGCTTCCACAGTCAAACTGGAGAAAGTTTGTTTTACGGTTTCCTAATTGCTTTACCCTTTCATGTGCCTGTTAACTCGTGTTGAGGAGAAAAATCAAAGTTGTTGCAGAATTGGAGAAAAGAAAATTTTCACATTCTCAAATTGATAAAATTTTACTTATCGTACTCCTAATATCATAACATGTATTAAACCATATATGTTTCCATTACTTAACACTTTACTTAAAACTAAATGTCACTAAATGACACTTAAACTCCATAAATGTCATGTTGCAATAAATGACATGGCTTTGTGTTTATCGTGCCAATAAGGGTCTGCAAAATTGTGCGTTATGTTATTAACAACCTTTCATCTAATCCAACTTGCTTTGGTTCTGTAACCAAGTAAAGAGTAACAGAACATATTGTTTTTCTGAAGTTCATTGATACTTCCACATACAACCACATTCATTCATCAAGTAACTGCTTTCAGCCAATCACAATCTGGAATAGATCGAGGTGGATCTGGAACCTTTCCCATTAACACTGTGTGCCTGGCAGGAATACACCCTAGATGAGATGCCAGTAATGGCATCATGCACACACCCTTTTCCACCTAGGCCCTACAGTAGGTGCAGCTTAGAGTCATAAATTCACCTATTGGCATGTTTCTGGGTGTGGAAACCTGAGAATTCTGAGAATACATGGTAGACATGGGACATGCAAAACTCTACACAAACAATAAACAAAGCTGAGAAGTGCAGGTTTTTAAAAAAATCCAAAGAATGTGTGAGTTGTCCAAATTTAAAATGATTTCTGTGGAGTTTTAATTAGTGCAGAACCCAAACAGGCAAGGAACTAAGATATGCTTTCTGTTTGAACTGACCCACAGTGTTTGCCACGAGAATTATTTATAAATGAATACAAGGCTATATCTTACGCTTGTACAGTATTTGTCACAAATTCACTTTGCACCTTAAATTTAAATTGTAGTTCAAACATCACAATATAGTAGAAGAGGGAGGCTGGAAAGGGGGGTTACCGTAGGCCGTATGTCACTCCCCCGTGGCATCGATGTCAAAAGTGACACTGAGGAGGCCTAGCCCTTGGTATGCTTATAAAACAGATCTGTCATATATTAAAGATTCATAAACAGGAGAATGCAGAGGAGTCGGAAGGCATCAGAACAGGGAGGGTGAGACAGAGCAAGCCCCAGGCATGCATGTGGGGTAGATCTTTGAAGCCAAAGTGAACACGACGAAGGGCAAGCCATCAGAGAGAGAGACAGTGGTATAGAGAGAGAGAGAGAGAGAGAGAGAGAGAGAGAGAGAGAGAGAGAGAGAGAGAGAGAGAGAGAGAGAGAGAGAGATTGCCAACTCTGAGGAATAGTGTGGTTAGGTTCTATGGCCTCACACTGTGGAACACCATGAAACCACAATGTTCACTGGGAACCTCTTTAGGCTGTTTAACCACCACCTGGAGCAAAACCCATGACATTCTTGCCATTGCATAATTTCCATCTGTTCAATCAGTGTCAGAAGACTTTAGGTTAATCGAATAGAGCCATGCTCAGTTTATGACTAAAGGAGTTCTTTTAGCTCAGTCATTCTTAAGAAAACAATGCAAATATATAATAAAAAAAAAAGACAAAAAAAAAAACAACAATTGTGGGCAACCATGAGCTGCCAAAATACTTTATGTGCTTTGTTTATTATACACGTCTCTGGAAATGTACCAGAGATGAACAGATTTACATTATTCTTCCAAAAGATATTACTAATATACTCAATTGGTGATTTGATGATTGTTGTGCTAGATAATACATTGTGCCAAAAATCTCCCATAAGTGTTAATTGGTTGAGATCCGGTAACTAGGAAGGTCATGTCACGTCATTTTTATCCTCATCAAACCAATGAGTGACCTCTTGTGGCTTGTTGACTAGGGCGGAGTCATGTTGGAAGAGACCACTCCTATTGGCCTAGGAATGTTTTGGGGTAAAATTAAAAGGAAAAAAAAAAAAAAAAAACAATTAAAAAATATATAAACATAATTCTCAAATATCAACTTTGCATATACCAGAACAATCAATAAATTACAGAACCGCCATGGTTCCTTTGTTTTTCAAAAGTCTATATATAAAAAAATAATATGTACAGGAATAATAAGCAGCACAAAATATAAGTGTAGAGTGACCTACAAAAGCAGTGTTGCTGTGTGCTGTCTACTTGCCTTTCAAGAACCAAACACACCAACTTTTGCAAAAGCCTAAAAATAAAAATGCAATAATAGCTTAGAAATGACACCCGGCGTCGCCCCAGTCTTCCCTGTGCACTAACAATGGACTCCCAAATTGCATTATGCATGGCACAGGAAGCTTAATTTCCACCTCATCCCTATCAACCTGTCAGAATAGTGACAATTAAAAAAAGGCTCCGTTTAAACTTTAATGAGATGTGGTGATGACAGAGCGCTGGAGGGGGGAACAAAAAGAAAAAATGTGTGCTCAGGTCTCTCTCCTTCAGACGCTGCCGTCGTGTGCAGGAGACCTGCTCGTCATCACTCTCAAATACCTATGCTAATCATATTATGGCACATTTTTAAATACACAAGCGAGGTATGTATAATTTACCACTTTTTATGCCCCCAGAATGAATATTTGATGCAATTGTTGCTTTTTATCCCTTTTCATTACTCTAGCTAAGAAAGAAATTCCCAAATTCTTTGTCTTGCCTGATGCTCAGGTGTCTGCATGTTTATGGCCCCTTTGTCATGTTGGCTTTGAAGCCAGTTTTTAAAGTCGGAAAGAACTTTATTGACAGGAGACAAGGCCAGATGACATGATGTCTGTCTTTTGTGGCCCAGTGCTATGAAGAAGTTTTTACAAGAGACTGCTTGGGTACATCGTGGTAAAGTTAAATACCCCTGATGAACTTCAAAGGCATTCTATTGTTCCATTATATTGTCTATTGTCAGTAGAAATGTAGTTCATAAAGATTTGTTTAAAGGGAACTATGTGAAGTTGGATTAAAACTTTTTGATCGCAGATGAACCATAGTTTACTTTAAGGAAATTCATTATAATAATTTTACTTTTATGGCTGAAGAATCAAGAATAATATATTGTACATGCAAAGAGAATATATCTATCTATCTATCTATCTATCTATCTATCTATCTATCTATCTATCTATCTATCTATCTATCTATCTATCTATCTATCTATCTATCTATCTACCTGTCTGTCTGTTTTGTTTATATATTTGTTTGTTTGTTTGTTTGTTTGTTTGTTAATTTTCCTACTCTTTGACGAAATGACTCAAATGAAATGAAATAAATTAATTTAATTCCCTGCTTATAAATACTCAGGCTAAGTATATACATATATGAAGACAAGGCTTTATTAACCCATATGTAACATAACATTATCTTTAGTTATATGGGATGTGTGACATTTTTCGTCCTGAACATTCCACTAACAAGGAGGTTAGTTCTGCAAGAAGGTTACTTCTAAATGTTTAAATAAATAAATAAATAAATAAATAAATAAATAAATAAATAAATAAATAATAACCAGATTTTTTTTTACATGAAAAAAATGCACTTGAAAAATTACAGAGGCCCATTTTTATCAATAAAAATAAATATTATAAATCTTGTTATAATGTACAGTAAATAGCGGTAGGTCTGTTTGTAAAGTCTGAAAAATAATCCTGACACAATTCCGATGTTAGGAGCCTGTTACTAAAAGAAGTGAATGTGTTTAAAAATAGGCTAGTACTAATCATCTCTGCACTGAGGGAATACTTCACAAGCTCAGTAATGTTACATGTTATATGTTATCACAGCGCAGGTCTGACAGGGTGGAAATGCAAAGGCCCTAAGATCTGCAAAGATCTCTGCAAAGAGATCATGTTAAATTCTTCACTCTTTCTATTTGTCTATCTGTGGCTATTTTTAACTTGTGTGTGTATGTGTGTGTGTGTGTGTGTGTGTGTGTGTGTGTGTGTGTGTGTGTGTGTGTGTGTGTGTGTGTGTGTGTGTGTGTGTGTATGTGTGTGTGTGTGTGTGTGTGGTCTGCTGAAGCAGGATAAATGGCAGCCCTGGTGTCAGTGCTTGTTGATGGGCAGGAGGAGAGCAGCCTTGGGCTGGCCTGGTAAATGGGAACTGATTGAGGAAGTGCATGACTGACTGCCTGACTGATCGACTTCAGGCCTAACGCCTACTCGTCTGCCCTCTCTCTCTCTCTCTCTCTCTCTCTCTCTCTCTCTCTCTCTCTCTCTCTCTCTCTCTCTCTCTCTCTCTCTCTCTCTCTCTCTCTCTCTCTCTCTCTCTCTCTCTCTCTCTCTCTCTCTCTCTTTCTTTCTCTCTTTGCCTGTCTCTCGTTTTGTGGTTGTGAAGAGTTTTTTCGTCAAGGCTTTGCCAGTCAAACTGAGTGAGCTTTGACCTAAGACTTCAGCAATAGATGTTGTCAATCTGACCAACTCTTTACGCTAGACTGCACTCAATCTCTCAGCCCTGCAATGCAAAGTCATCACGCCGTTAGCTCAATAAAGATCCTGACTCATTTGCCTTTTCCAAAACAAAAATAAAAAAGTATCCCTTGCTATTTAACATGTAAGACTGTTGACTCTCCACAATATTGATTTTACCCCCTAGCTGTTTGCTCATATTTTTCAGTAAATGAAATTTATCTGACCGAAGAAAGTTTGATTTATTGTAAACAATTAATCTAGGTTTCATCTAAACTATTAGATTAAACATGAAGTGTTACAGTGTACCCAAAAAGCTACCTTATATATATATATATATATATATATATATATATATATATATATATATATATATATATATATATATGATAGAAAAAAAAAACTTCAAGTACCAGTGATTTCAGCATCCCTTTTCAGGTTTAAAGTCATTTAAAAAGTGGTGATGGGTCAATTAAAATAGATGGCCATGTTGTGAGCAAGTTCAAATTGTTCTGCCCTTATGGAAGCAAAGGGGACAAGGCCATAAAATCCAATAACAGCCCCTCGCCTGCTCACACAGTCAGTCAGCTCTCCTCGTTTTCCACTTGGTAGGGCCCGGCTGTTTACTACTCTTGCTTGGCCGGTGCCTGGCCTCGTCTGATACAGAAAGCTGATGTCAGTTTGGCCACAATGCCCCACCCCCATCTCCTGACATCTGGATCTTAGCCTGTTCTCCTTCAGACAAGTGAGATGGACCAGGTCAGGAGGGGCAACAAAAGAAAAAGCATACCAAAGAATTCCCCACAAAAACCTTCAGACAAAACAGACAGATAGGAGCTCTGAAGAAAGCTACAAGTTCCAATTTTGTGGTTTAATATATTGTTTCATTTTGTTTGGAAGACCTGTAAAATGTTGGAGTCTAATCACTCTGATATGAAAGGCATTAGTCATGAGACATAATCAAGCCAATACATCAAACCAGGTGTGACATAAAAACCTCTCCAGGGACACACACGCACTTCGAGTCAAGACGCAAGTGTTTCAGATGCTTGTCATCAAGTGAAAGGTCTGAACCATTCCTTTCTTGTGAAAGAGCCCAGAATTTTTTTTTGTGCTTGTTAACTACAATGAACCAGTTCTACTTTGACATAAATCTGATATTTTCTTTTTCTATCTCTCTTCTGTCCTTATTCACCTTATTCATCCATACCCATCTTTATGCAATCAGACAATCATACACTGACGGAGAGAGACGGGATGTCTATTTCAGACCATATTATAGAAAAATATGTACGCATCAGCTGTCTGCAGGATTGGTTACGCAGTGCAGAAAACTATATCTATAGCACTCCTGCAGATTCCAATAGAGGCTGTCACAGAGGATTCAGCCAGCCACTCTCAAGACAAAATGTCTCATAAAAGATGAGGAAAGTGAGGCCATTTGTGTCTATTAGAGGGAAAAGTTCCAGCAAGCCTCCCTTTCCCGGGAACATTGGTTGTCACGGTGGAGATTCCCACGGGATTCCCACTCTCTCCACCTGCGGCGGCTGCGTTATTATTTCCTCTCCTCCTCTCCTCCTTTCCATCCTAGACCACCCGAGAAAGAGAAAGCTTCTTCAGGTAGAAAGGCCAATGCACACATATGTTCTTGCTTATGCTGTTCAAAATAAATCATACTATAGACTGTCATTCCTGCTATTATAAATATTACTATTTTTGAAACTTAACATTTGCTTGTTGCTCATACACTGGTTAATGGTGTCAAATTTGTGGCTTTGTTCATAGCTTTGCAGATTTTCTCCAGGTGTCTGAGTCATACATAGTCAATAGGCAGACTGATAATAACCAAGGACTTCCTATGAGTCTATTTTGTCTGAGGTGGGCTGTAATCATATTTCCTTTTGCTAGAAAATCTCCTGTTGACAAATTAAGAGTTTATATGCAAGATTATTTGAATGTGAATTCCAAATCCAGTTGGCACAGTAAAAATGACAGCAGGCCTAAAAATATATTGTTATTTTATCTCCGGGAGACTGCTCTTCCACTCTCTACATCTCCACAGGCAATTTAAACGATGACTTCCTCTTCCTCTTACCAAAAAAAAAAAAAAAGAATGGTAGAAACCGATGGTGAGACAGAGACGAAGTGTGAAGGACTGGAAACGGAAAAGAAAGAAAACAGGCATTTAGAGGACTAGTCATGGATCTATCAAAATGTTGGCCACTTACAGTACAGCAAAGGTGAATGAACCCCCAAGCCCAAGTTCCAGGTTTATATAGATGGCAGGATATTCTTAATGGCCTAAAAACATCCAGGCAGGTATGAGGTACATTTTCCAGCTTGTGTTCCAGGGCATGTTGCTATTACTGGGCAGCGCTCCTGAAGGAAACGGCATGGGTCTACATGGATAGATGGCCTGTCACCCAGCCATGCAATTATTCTTCACCCCCATCCTACAATGAGCTGTAATGGGCCGGAAGGTTAGGCTGAAACTCAGGAGAGAAAGACCGACTGGTGGAATGAGAGAGAGAGCGAGAGAAAGACCTGGTTTTCTGGCCATTACTCTGACATATAGTCCAGCTATGGTCCTGATAGTTTTTACAGAGCACTACTATAAAATATAACGAGGCTGCCAATACCGCACACACTAATGATGGCTGACCAGAAAGTTTGCTTAAGCTTAACATAGTGAACTATTGTAAATCCAGCCAGCGGATCAGATTCTGGCTAGTTAAAGGTTCACTTACTGGCACCAGCTCAGACTTGGGTTTTGCTGGACATTGACAGGTCTTAAAATGTATGATCTCTACAATGCCTGCACACAGCATAGATCTGAAATGACAGCGTTATGGTGTATTTAATGATTGAACACTAACAGCCTTGACTTTTAATTGCACCTATTAAATAAGTGCCACCTCCATGTCATCCATTAAGTCTCAGCCTAAGCAATATTTTATATGTTATGACTACATAGAACTGGACTTTTCCCCTTTATTATTACGTTAACATGAAAAGTCATGGAAGTTATGGTTGTGTTATTTTAGTTGATTTTTTTTTAGATATTTTGCTCCACAGATATTAAGTGGAGAAATAAACCCAATTTTACTAGTTAGCCAAAGTCTAGATTAATAATAACGTTTATATTCAGAAGTTGCATATTATGCCCTGGGTTAGAAGTCAGGGTTGGTTCTTTTTAGCTCTGCCAATTTATTATGGCACTTTGGGTGCTTGTAAAAGTTTGCATAACCTGAAGGAAAGAAGTAAAGCAACAAGACAAGTGTAATTATATGCTTTCACAGATGTGCCTTTAATATCCCAAGCAACAAACATGATCAAATAATGTATAGCAAGATATAAAAACTGGTAAGAAATATTCATTCAAATGTTCACCACTAATAATATTAATAACCACTTAACCTGCTATTATAACTGTGCCCAATCTCACTTATATGGTCAGAGAAGCTTTTGGATCATTTTAGCTTATTAATTGGCCCTGTCATAGCCTCCCCACACACTCCACATTCTTCCTGACAGATCTGTTCTCACTCTGCAAGCTGTCATACACAGCCTTCTTCAAATCAGTACTGGTGACGGAGAGGGTAATGGCAATCTGTTTTCCCTTGCTTTTTGACTTGTATTGTTGCAGGATACTGACATAGGATTTTATGTGGGATTTTACATAGGATTAAAAATGCATACAACGTAGAGAAATGATAAAATCTTTTTTTTATTATGCTATACTGATCTGCATGTCTTATAATCATCATAGTCACTTCTAATGTGCAGTTTTCCAACCTACGTAAAACTTAACATAAGGAAGATGATAATTATGACATAGTGAAACACGAGTTTTACACCCAGTGGGTGTTCATTAGTGGGAAATGTAACTTAATTTCACATAGTTAGAAACAGTTGTTGTCACCACAGTTTGGTTAACCACAGGTTAGCAGATTCTTTGGCTAGTAGATGGTGCTGTGGGCTTTGGACTGTCTCCCTCTGCCATGTATCGTTGCCATGGCTGCTCCAAAGATGCCAAGATTTCTCCCATACCAAAGAGATTTGTCCAGCGAGGTCTGCTGAATGAGGGGAATGTGTTTGAGGATTTAAAGAAGCATATATATTTTAGTTCTTTATACTTGTATACCGTTGTATGCTCTGTAAACTGTTCTGTGTGCATTGAAGCTATAAATTCATGCAAGTTCACTTCATTTGCATTTAACCAGTCAGATATCTGAATAAAACTTTAAACTGGAATACTGAAAAAACTTTAACACAAAGCTGCGTATCCACCTTCAGTGTTGTTTTCTAGCCAGCAGTTCAGTGATTCCCTGTATGCTCGTGTGTTCTGATTCATTAGTATCTCACTGCCTAATCGCCTTGAATCCATTATCATTAGGGTGTCTTAGTAGGCAGGTATGTGTGCATGTGCATGTATGAGCACGTGTGTGTATGGCGAAGTGGTCCTGGCCCGACATTTGGCGTGCTCAGGGGTCTCCGCTCCAGCGCGGCTGCCGATGAACAACACCTGCTCCTGGATCTCTGAGACCCAGCGTCGCATCTCATGCAACACTTGTTCTGTCAGAATGTGCCGCAGCCTGTAGTCAATGCCAGAAAAGCCCCTGGCTCTCATGGGCAGTTGCCCAGACCTGTCCCCTTCTTACACACTCACAAAACCACACACACACACATTGTACTCTTCCCTATTCTTTTCTCTCCAGCCCTCCCCTGGAGGTCATCCAGGTCTCGGTTTGGCCTCCGAGACCAGGCGGTAAGAGGACGCTGGGTGGTGTGGCCCTCTGGAATTTCCAGTCAAGCGTGGCAGAGAGGGCACTGCCTGTTCGATGTCACTTTCACCATGATATCCTCCAGTGCGTCTGAGCCAGGCGCTGCCTACCTGCATTATGAATGAGATCTCCCCCCATGATTTCCATCAGAGACACAAGGTTCAGACACAAGACATTGCATTTTTCATCCTTTTGTCACATTTCCAAAGCAGGCTTTGGTGTTGGTGACTAGTGTTTGACATGAGTCTGGCTGGAAGAAGACTGGAGCTGAAAAGAACAACTGCAAGATAAAAATAATCCTGTTATGTATGCAACAAAGAAATGTGATTTTAAGTCAGTGGGTACATGTACAACAACACTGACATGGTCAATCTCGACTGATGTGAATTGCATGTACTTTTTTGGTTTTTTTTTGCACATTCTCATTCAGAAATCTCTTACATATTGAGGTATATCGGAGTATTAAGCTAATACTTTAGCATTCATGGCATTTTTACAAGCCTTTTCAGGTGATATCAAACAAATTTCATTTAAAAATGTCATTTAATACAAATATATATATTTTTTGTTTCTTTGTTAAAAAACAGTAGCAAGGACCAAAATTAAATGTTTGGTTAGCAGAATTTATGTAACGGCAAAACGAACAAACAAACAAATCTAGATATGGACACCTCAGTTACAATCATTATTATATTATATTATATTATATTATATTATATTATATTATATTATATTATATTATATTATATTATAAAACATTATGGCTATAATATATACAACTTAATAATACTATCATTTATTTATTTATTTATTTATTTATTTATTTATTTATTTATTTTCTTGGATAGATTTCAAATGCCCCAGGCCAGGATGAAACAGTAAACATGTGCTTTGTACACATGTGACATTTTTCTAAATATACAAGCTAGTCTTTCTGAGCTTTGGAAAAGTTGTCACGACTATCTAAGTTCATAATCTTATGTAATTCTATTCTTCACACTACCTTTCCAGGAGCAGAGAGGGTTATGGGCTTGCACAAGGGCCCAACAGCTCGGCACTGCTGGGGCTTGAACCCTAATCCTCCAACCAACAACCCAGAGCCTTAACCACTTGAGCCACCACTGCTCTACTTTTCAAAAGTTATTTAAAAGTAATAATAAAACAAAAATCACATCATCATCTCTTACATCATGATCAGTCCAGATGCTAAGCCCAAATCCTCTCCTTTACCACTAGTGTTTTTTTTATATACCTCTACTTTGACATAGCCAGATGTAGTGTTCATTCTTTCAAAGAGCATGCTTTATTAAACAGGACTGTGTTATATCGGAATTTGAACTCAAGCCTGTCAGGTTGTAGGGCACTAAGAGCAGTGTTCTAGCCCTTCACTTAAAGAAAAGTCACTGCGATGTCATGTTGAGTAAACACAGGTTTATACTGCATTTGATTTTTACATTAACACAGATGAACAGAGCAGAATAAATATGCATGACAGAAAAAAAAACAGCTAAAGATTATTAACGTAACACATCATAAAGCAATGCTGCAACAGAACCCGAGTCTAAAATGATTATCAGCGCGACATTTACAGAATTCAGTGCTTATAGTGCAGATAATCCTCTAATCCTCTATTTAATTAACAAATACTATTAAAGCATTGCACAAAGGAAAAATATAACATTTACATTCTGTGTAAATATGTTCAATGTTTGATTTTTATGCAATTTCTTATCAAATGCAAATACTTCACAGAAAACCACTATGGAAAGCCATGTTTATCTGCTCATGCTAGTGGCAGGGCCAGATTTGAGCTCCTTGCGGTGGCAATCGTCCTAATTATGTTCTATCGCCTGCAGTCATATTTTTCAAGAGTCTTCTCTGTGTTCTTTGGAAGACCAATTAGCACTGGAAGCCTTGCGAACATCGCATAATGAGTACACTCAACCCTGGTGGAAAGCAAATACCACGACTCGGCAATAAGGAGCTTACATCCCGTTTTCTTTCTCCGCAAGCCAGCTGGCTCTGAAACACCATAAAACTGGAGAACGAGAGCGAGAGAGAGAAGCTTCTGCACGACAAGCTGTCCATCTTTCAGTATCTTTGGGCACCATAAGATGTCCAGTTGCACAAAAACGGCTGGCGACGTGGGAAATGGTGGGACTTTTTTTTTAGGCTGAATGGTGGAAAGCTTTGGGGTTTTCGTAAGCAGTTTGTATTCTTCTCCAGATTTCACAGGAATGAGGTTGAACTAGTAGGATTACTGCAAATGCTGTGTTTATTTCTTTTGGTCCGAACAGCGTTTGGCATGTAGCAAGGGTACGTCCTGGCCAAAAACGCCTCTGGCAGCATGGCGTTCAGGGAGTGCTGTTTGAAGCACAGATCTGCTCTCGCCTCCTTATCACACGCTCAACGTGCTGCGCGTTAGTTTTGCTGGTTTATTGAAGATTTCCTCCCAAATCTGCATTGTTCCCACTATTCCATTGGCTGTCAATCTTTCACGGCTTTGGGGACAGACAAAACAAGATTTTGAAGTGGCACTCAAAGACATAAAGACTACACTTGACCTTTTTATGTGTTTATAAGTTGATTATCATTCAGAGTCAGTTGTAAAAAAAAAACGAAAAAAAAAACATTCATTTATTCATTCATTCATTCATTTTCAATGGTGGATCCATGGAGCCTATCCTGGAAATTTCATGCGTTAGGCTGGAATTTTTCCTGGATAAAAAACAACCCATCATGTACACACATTCAGACACCCATTCGTATCTCACACTCAGACTATATTAAATATAGTCAGTACAACTATGTGCATGCTAGGAGCTCGGATGAAATTGGAGAAGTAAACTTGCAAACCTTCACACAAACAGGATCCAAACAGGAAACCTGGTTCTATGGAGTGTTAAAATGACCTGCTGTGCCACCAAGTCATTTGTTACAGTCATTTATTTTCTCTGACAACACAACAACCAAAGCCACCATCTTTGATAAGAACTGATAACAAACTGTCCTGCTAGCAGGAAAGCTTTGTTGTGTTCAGAATGTCTGTTCCACTCTTCATCTGACACCCAATACCAGTGTCTAGGCCCCTTTAGCCTGCTGTTAGGACAGGAGTGGCCTGGGGTTCTCTCTCTCATCACCCTGCATCTGCTAGCCATCAGTGCACATGAAACAGTGAGCGTGATCCTCTTTATGAAGCCTGTGATAGGAGCGATGAAAAGAGGCTGGAGGATATGCGGGTAAAAACATCAGCCCAATACAACAGCAGTGGCTGCAGCAGCAACAGTTCAGCCTGAGGATAACAACCCTTCGTAAGCACATGAAGAGACCGTCTGATGTCCACAAGGACGTTTAAAGCATAAAGAGTGAGAGAGAGAGCGAGAGATAGGGAAGAAATAGATGGTGCCTTTGAGAGATGTCGGGGTCATGAATGTGCATCTCATCCCACCTACGCGCTACGTTTACAGCGCACGTCCCTCCTCATGCCTGAGAAATGAAGAAAGACAAATCTAACGTTGTCCTGTAAAAAGAGGAAAAAAGCCCTGCCAGATAGAAAAAAAGAAAATCTACAGCGCAGCCATGGTGCAGTACTGATAAAAAAAAACATAATTGAACAAATACTGATGTAAATACAGACTTAAGGAAACGGAAAAGCTTGCTCTGGTCTAAGCTGCTTTATCGTTTTACAGCCTAATGGCAGCTGCCTGGAGATGTGTATCTCCTTCCCACGTTTCCTGATCTCTGATTATAACTGGAACTGCCTTCTGCACAGCCTCTGTAAGTGGAGTTTCCCCTTGTTATATTTAATATCAAAGCCAATACAAGCCCATTGAAACCCAATTCCTTCATTTTAGATTAAAGACCAGCATTTTTTTTGCATTGTATAAAAAGGTCCGGATCTCACCACAGGCAGTCGGTGGAAGCCAGTGCAGTTGTATTATTGCAGCACAGACCTTCTCGAGCCCACATCATGAAGCGATCAGGCTACTGATCCTGAACGAAGCTGACAGAAGCGTACAGGCCGAGCTCTGGGCAGCGCACGGCCCCTCTTCCTCTTCGTGCTTCAGCCTGCACTGTCGGTTGATAGATATTTCCTGCTCATTATGGCAGCCTTGCACAAGCTCGAATGACACATTTCCCAAATCTTCTCACCAGCTAAACATCTTTCACACCTTCATGGGCTCTCAAATGTTTCTATTTTACCACTTGTAATTTTGAGAGTGAAGATGGCCTACAGTGTTGGGAGGAAACTCAGGGAAACTAATGGATATAAAAATCAATCTTTGTGATGTTTTTTTGTCTTGCCGTGTGTATCAGTTGAAACAGTCATCGAGTTACAGACATCCACTTCCAAGCTATATTTCAGTGAAAACTGGCTAAATTGAAGACTGGAGTTGAAGAGTTGGCAAAAAAGCTATTTCTTAGCCTGAGGGGCACTCAGGGGAATACCTCGCTTTAAATCTAAAGAAACAACATCGATATCAACATCTGAGGCGTCTTCTCCTCCAAACCCCATCTACACCTTTCCTTTCACTCACTCTCTCATTCCCTTTTCTCTGTCAGCGCTGGCTTTCATTCCCCCCACCACCCTTTTTTATTTTCGACTGTTCAACGTTTACATTGAACTGCTTGGAAAAAGAATAATAATAATGAACTCATATCAAGAAATATCTCTCAAATACATCTTGTGGTTTTCTTTTCTGTCAAACTCTATCCATCATCACTTTATTACTACTACCCTTTGACTCCCACCAGCAATAAATTAGCTATTAACTGTGCATGGGAAACCTGAATAAACAGCACACATAACAGGTCAGTGGGATATTGGATACCTGGCTTTCCTTGTCAGATGGATAAATCAGCATTTACTCACAATCTCTCCTCTTCCTGCTTCCACCATGCTGTCAGCATTCACACGCTGAAATCCCCGGCACGTTTTCCCCAGGAAAAGCAGCCGGGGTCAATGCACTGACCTTTCCTGGACTGGCATCCGCCTCTCAGGGGTACCAGCCACTTGCCTTCCTGCCCCTGATCTGGGGCAACTAGTGCCAGTGACATGTGACCTTCTGAGCACTGAGAGAGGTGAGAAAGGCCAACAGCTCCATCAGTACTTCAGACTGAGAGGAAATTCTACTGGGCCATTAAAGAGCTGCCACTCACTGATCCGATTTCTCTGAAGTGCTCGGGACGTCTCAGAGACCACAGAATCAGACATGGAAGAGTTGTAATATTGTTTGTAAAACTCCATTTACGAGTATTCTATATGGACAAAGATCAATTCTGGTGTAAGGATTAAAAAAATCTATATTACAATCTTTTTAAATACTGAATTAAAATCAGTGCATTGCCAGTGTGTACACATTAATATTACGAGCCCATGGACTTTTTTTTGCCATGGACTATTTAAATGTTATGTAATGATTTTAAGGCCAATATCTTGCTGTTAGGAAACATTTGCCAATAGTATTAGTTGAAATTTATTAATGTCACAACAAGGCGATCATGGATGATTAAGCCATTGTCCCAATCTATCTGATAACACAACTGCAGAACAGTCAAAGATAAGGCAAAGATTGGAATTAGCAGTATTGTATATCTAGTTTTAGCAATAAGTGACTACTCACTAATCAGCTAATAAGCCCAAGATGAGTCACTCATTCTAATAAGAACAGAAATCTCTGTAACACTTTATTTAAGGAGGTAATTAAAGGCTCAAATTGGACAATTAAAAACAACAAAAAACTATTGTACTATCTATCACTATCAGACCTAAAAATGTCAATACTTATTAGCTGTTTGCTGTTTCTATACAAACCTTTGAGCATCAAATATTAACCGTGAGTTTAGAGTGTATAAGACATTATTAGTAACTTATTCAGTTTTCACTAGCTCGTAAAGTTACCATCACTTCTGACCATCTATACAGTAAGTCCATCCTAAAAGTCAAACGTGGAATAATAACATGTGTATGAAACTGTTTTATAGCTAATAATCTAACAATTGCTCATTTTCATATAAGAACATTTAGTTATTCAGCATTACTGGTTGTTATGAATAATAATAACAACAACAACAACAACAATAATAATAATAATAATAATAATAATAATACACAGTGAATAAATATTTTAATAAGTGTGTAATTTGAGTTTTATTAAACTTTAAATAATATAACATTTGTTTCTTTGAATAAATTGTTATCAACAGTACCAACAAATGTTGTAGGCTAAACTTTTAGTATTCTGTACAATGTAATTCTAATTTATAACATATCTCTGATTATCGGATGCAATGGCTAGTAATTGTTATTAGATCACAAGAAACGGGATTCTTAGTTATGTAAGAAAAACTGATATCAAATACGCCTTCATGTCATGTTATGCTACATTAACCCTAATCTTCTGATCACTGCAAAGCTCCCTAAAGGGTTCTTGGGTACAGAATGTTTCAAAAACTCATCATTATATACAAAATGCACAATATAAAATAAAACTGTTGTAGAGAGAGAGAGAGAGAGAGAGAGAGAGAGAGAGAGAGAGAGAGAGAGAGAGAGAGAGAGAGAGAGAGAGGGAGGGTAGTTGTTTAATTATCATTCAGTTACTTTAAAAAAATATCAGTGACATTAAATTTACTACATTTTACTTATTTTAATATTGTTATATGAGGTTTATAAAAGTTTCAAGAAGTTTCTGCCAAATGCTGTAAATGTAAATGTAAATGTATAATTTTCAAAACTGGACAAGGCACAGCTCATATATGCTATAAAACTGTCATGCAGACCCCCATTTAAATCTTTATAAGAACTAGAACTTTCTTCTACAAAAAGTAACCAATTTATACACAAATAAATGGACTTACAGTATATATGAAGTGACATACGCACACACACACACACACACACACACACACACACACACACACACACACACACACACACACACACACACACACACACACACACACACACACACACACACACACACAAACCTCTTGACTTGTCTCTACTTAGATGCTGTACACAAGGATGCACCTGGGCAAGCCTCATGCCCCAGATGACCATATGGATGGGCCAAAAAACACACACACACACACACACACTCACAAACACACATCCACCTGGACACACACATTCATTAACACACAAATGTGCACACATGTAAATGGAAGCACCTGGGGATGACAGAGAGAACACGAGAGCGCACCTGGACATTTACTAACCCACAATGGCCATGTGGACAAGAGGGAAAGAGAACACCTGGGGCATTGTGGGTAATCATACAGAAAGAAAGACAGACAGACATACAGACAGACAGACAGACAGACAGACAGAAGGAAAGAAGAGAGATAAAATGAGATGGTGGTGGATCCCAGATGAGATATATACAGTATACAAAGAAAGTACTGACATCTCAAAATGTACAAGTGCACACATTCATGCAGTTTTCTGTACAGGGGCTTAGACCTAGAGAGAATATTCATAAAGAGCTAATCTAAAGCAAAGCCTGTTGGTAATAAGACTCCCATCATCCTTGTTTTCATCTGCATTTTGGCTCTGTCATTTCCAGCTCTTTAATGGTGTCATATCTTTCTTTTATTCGACCATTATCCCGTCTGCATTTCTTAAAAGCTCACCTGTGGGCCGGTGGTATGTCGTTCTGCCTTGTGAAATATCTCTTTCGTGTGTTTTATTTGATTACTTTAATCTTTTATTTTCCGATGCAGTACTTTAGTGCTCTAAAAGAGAGGCAGATGCCTTCCTAAAAGGTGATTATTGTCAAGGGCCCGCTCCCTCGCCAACACCTGTTCCATGGCAATTTACTTGTTTACTGACGAACTCAGAAGGTGATAATTTATCCCAGCCTGTTCTTTGTTCCCTGTCCATGCTCCCACTGTTCTGTACAGCAGCACAACCTGGCTCACATTTGTGTGTGTGTGTGTGTGTGTGTGTGTGTGTGTGTGTGTGTGTGTGTGTGTGTGTGTGTGTGTGTGTGTGTGTGTGTGTGTGTGTGTGGGAGGCTAAAAGAAAAAAGGAGACAGAGCGTGTGTGTGTGAATCCAACTTGTATAACAAATCTTTTCTTAAGTACACGAATGTATGCGTAATGTTCAGGTTCTCTTGCTTTCCCTTGCTTGTATAACACATTGTATATTCTAAACACAACTACACTATTGCTCTTAAGAAAATAAGCTATAAACACAGCTAACAATTTACTATAATTATGTATAGCACATTATTTGTATAAGCTAGAGAACATTTTTAATCTAGAAGGATAAATTTCCACCTTTACACCTTAGAATAAGAATTTGGTATGTCACATTTGTTGAAACCTTCGTTGAACCTGTTTTCTTTGGTGTGGGGAGATTTTCACATATCTGTGATAAGTACAGAAATAAATACTAAATTAATCATTTAGAGCCCTGGATCTAGCAAAAAGCCGAAGCTTATAACTACGACTGAACATTTTAACAGAAAAAAACCCCAAAACAAAACAAAACAAAACAAAAAAAACTTAGAATGTGTCTAGAACAAATCATAAATCCACTGTTACAACTTTTATCCTAAAAATAACATTAGCAAGATTTATAAATCATTACAAAACGTCCATAGCAGATGATGGATCTGGAATGTAGTCCAAGAAAAATTTATATTAAGAAAATATTATTAAAAAAATATAATAAATCAATAAAACGATCCAGCCTGTCTAAGCGTACCTCAAGGAACTTCCCCAAGAAAATATTTATTTATTTATGTATTTATTTATTTAAGTCACAGGTTGCAAATAAGGCCTAAAGAGCTGTCATATAATTAGGTTATAAAATAGAATACATAATATTTAGTTATGTCTTCGAATGACCAGTGTATTAGTCAGATCACATCAGGGATTTTTGTAGCATCTGCCAGTGCTTCTTATCTCCAATTCTTATCTCTCATGGCTGACTTGTACAAAATGCTAATGTTAATACTAACTGCTGGCAACTGCATCTGCCCACTCCTCCGTGTCCCTCTTTCTCATAGTATACAACAAAAAAATGGAAAAAAATAGCTGCCTTTTGCAGAGCGGAGGTAGACGTCCACCTCTCTCTAGGTGATGGGGTATTAAAAGCACCCGAGCCTGGCATGTCTGAATCGGCAGTTTGGGCTTTCACGTTGGATGACTTTTTCCACTTGTGTGCATTTTTGCAGACTTCACTTCGCCACAAGAGATGGGACTTTTCTGCCAATCTTGCTACATATCCTGGGGTCCTCTCGGGCCTATAGGTGAATGAAACAGTGACAGAAACAGTTGTGTTGAGTAGATGGATCATCAGTGTGCCATCCTGGATTGGCTGTGTAGTTCCTCTAGCTTTGTTTGTTTGCTCCAATATGCAGATTGGGAGTTTTGTGGACTAAAGGGAAAGTTGCGTATGGCATCGGAAGGTGGACGGTGAATTAAAAAGTCTGTTACTTCCCCTTATCCTAGCAGAACACGGCATTGTAAAGTTAAAGTTACCTTGTGTCCTCTTAAATGAAGCAGCCTGACGCTACACCCTGCTGCTCCAGTGTCCCTTAAGTGCTAATGCACTAAGCTTTCCTTTGATATTGTGAAGTAATCAGGCTTTCTACTTCAACAAGGAAATACCTGACACCACTATCTGTTGGTATGTTCTCATTTAATTCACTTTTATATCGGTGAAAAAGTTGCTTATGCAAACTGTAATGCTATTATATACTTTCATTGCATCTGTGTGGGAGCTGCAGATGCATCAGACTGAAAACAGATCTTACTGGCTGTTTGTTCTGTAAGAGCAGATGCAATTATTCCTTACTTTGGATTGGAATTATATTTTACATCAGGAAGAAGTGTCAGATCCATCTGAGGTTCATGGTCTGATCAGGATTACATGTATGAAACAGATACCGAATCCCAATCCACGCTTTAGACATTTGTGATTTATCACACATCCCACTTTGCTTGATGCATGTGAATCTGATCTGGTAAAATTGCATAGCTTATTCCAGAATCCAGAGCAAAGGAAGATTTGCAATTTTAAGTTGAGAAACTGGCAATAAAATGCTCCAGCTTATGAGAGAAAAATGAGGGTCGCTTTAACCTTATCTATATTTGGAGTCCTCATTTGGTTTAGTTTAAGGTTAAGTGGTAATTTAAGTAGGAGTCGAAAATGCTGTGAAGCTCTAATCTATAAAATGTTGTCATTACACAGAAAGCTGGCACAGCTACGAGAGCCCACGGTGCAGCCTTAAACTGCCATGACTTCCACTTTCGTTATTAATCTAATAAGTGAAGTTTAGGTGCTAAAAGAGGGCCAGGTGTGCGTGTGTGTGGCAGGGTGGCCTTAGGGACGCAGTGTGTCATGTAACACTGTGAGTGTGTGTGTGCGTGTGTGTGTGAGTGTATACGTAAGTATGTGTGTGCATCAGGTGGGCTTGAACTGCCTCATTTGACACAGCCAGCATGTGTTCTGGACGTGTCGTAACCTGAGCAGCAGGACTGTGCTTCCTAATGATGAAAAACTGGCGTCTGCCACCTAAATTATCATCATCAACTTACCCTCCGTACACCCCCTCATCACCGCTGTGCCTCCACAATCTCCTCACACTCCCTACTGTCACACACCGAGAACACGAGTAACACTCTCACACCATGGCAGCGTCTGAATTGTCAGATAAAGTAAGAGCCACAATGTGGCGAGCAACACTGGAAATACAGAACGACATTCGGGTTACTTCATATGTAAAGAAAGACAGCATTGTTTACCATTTAAATATCTAGTTCAATACCGCAAATGGAAGTAAGTACAGGCAGCAAAGACACATTCAATGCAACACATTAAATTTTCAGCTTGCTTGTTTTGAACGGTCTCTTATTGACTTCCTTAACTGTGGAAAATGTCTATAATGGTTAAATAATTGGAGTTTATAGAACTGACTTGGATGACTTTTTGTAACTCCTTGAATCTGACACCATTTTCATCCATGAACCCGAAACCCCGTCCCAACACTAACAGTGGTTCAACTAGATTCAGCCATAAGCCTGACCAATCAGAGGCCAAGAAAATATGAAAAAAAAAGACTGGACTGGAACAGTTTTTCAGCTACTTAATACTTAGAATGAAATAATAAAATCAAAATAATTAAACATATCAACCCTTTCATTATAAAATGTATTACTTTGCAGAGTTTGATATCAAATTTTAGGCATTATCAATGTACAATATACTTGCATTTTCTATTTCTATCTATCTATCTATCTATCTATCTATCTATCTATCTATCTATCTATCTATCTATCTATCTATCTATCTATCTATCTATCTATCTATCTATCTTAGCAATTTACTAAAACTGTCATATGGATGCAACGATTTTGGAAGATAGAGGTGATGGTGCCATGTGTGCCATGCTGGCTTGTATCTCTGTGGCGAGAGCCAGCGTCTTCACCCGCCCTGAGAAATAATAAATAATGGCCCCGTTTTGTTCTCGGCTGTGGCCTGCAGCCCGTGCCATAAGACATTAGAGGCAATTTGCAGTCAACACGCAGACCTGCTTCATCTAAAATATTATCAATGAGCTTGTCAAACCCGGCCCTAACCTCCTTTTGTTATTTTCAGCGGTGGCCTCAGTAGGATCGGTGGGCTCAATCCGGCCTCATACCCCTGCTTCCCCTGTAGACTAGCAACAGGATGTCATACACCTGTTTTGCTTAAGGCTGGCACACTGTGCGCCCTCTGTCTGCACTGGCATTGGCCAGTATGCTCACCCGGCTAGCCGTATATGTCAGGATGTGAAATGATGGTTGTTGTAGGTGCAGCTGTTGCATAAGAAGAGTGCCAGGGGCTCAAGCTTCCCACCGTGAGCTTTAATTTGCTCCCTCTCTCTCTGTCTCTCTCGGCCCCTCACCTTCTCTAGGCCTCTGCAGATGTAGCAAGGCCAGTGCCCTCACACAGATGGGTCTCTGCCCAAGGCAGTTTGTGTGTTTGTGAGTGTGTGTGTGGGGGGGACAAAGCCCAGAAACTGAAAGAAGCCCACTATACTGCATCATCTAGCTTCTGGCAGTGGGAATTCCTGTCTATTTTTGCTGTAGCATGTACTGTAACATTCACTGGACTGTACAGTATAAATAATGACAGCTAAAAGAAGACATACTGACTAAATTATTAAAGAATATTTGAATCTCTGAATTAAAAACAAATGTGAGTTTATGATTTATCTGGTTTTTTTTTTTTGTACACACACACAAATCTAAAATGCCGATATGGAATTCCTCCTTATGTCTATTAGTGACAGATGTTAGCTAACTTAATAGCAGTGACGCTAGCTAACAGCCATCTAACCAGGTTAGCTAAAAGTTTTGATTGTTTTCTCAAGTTGGGATTGAGACATAAAATGCAGATTGAGTTCAGACAGACAAATGATACTTATCTCCTTCTGTGCAAAATTTGATTTTATTTTATGCTGGTTTAATAGCTGTTAGCAATCTGGCTATTCATAAACAATACTCGCTTGATAACTAGCTTTTCATAACAAGATTTTTCTATTCAAAGATCCTGACATTTTAATAACACTTCTTTAATCATTTACTAGTACCTGACGTTCTTAAACTTTTTGTACCCTGGGACTAGAGGCTAATTTGAGATAATTCTAGTCCAGACTGCTGTTTTTTTATATTGCCTATTAGTTAGTCAGTTATAAGTAAACTGATTTTAAATGATCAGTGAAATAGGCTAATACCTAACTATGCAGTAATAAATATGAAAAGCACAATACACATTGTTTCTCTTGTTTTTTTAGAGATCTGAACTTGGTTGCAGGGCATTTAGCATTTGTTATTCAAGTCATTTTCGAGCTCTTAGAAATGTTATCACTAAGTGTGTCTCTTTTAGCCCACATCAATAGCCAGCGCTGCCGTGTTCTTGGCCTAATCAGAAGGCTGAGTTGACTTGTGGGGAGTGTTTAAGATCGTGTGAATGGTGGTTATACCCTTGGCGTTATTTCTTTGGGGGCCCTCGTCAGGAGGTCTTTTTGTAAAGTTGTCTTCCTCCCAGTCAATCAATAGCTTTTTGTTGTGCTCCCAGAATGCAGTGGGAGACGCCACGTGTGCTGATGCTTGGCAGCAGGAAATGTTTGGGCAACTCACCCACGCAACCATTTATATCCACCTCACTTCAAGTGCACTCACACACACACACACACACACACACACACACACACACACACACACACACACACACACACACACAAACACACACACACACTGAATAATTACACAACCATGCACGCACACACACACATTGTGTTTATTTTTATTTTTTTTTTTAAAGTTCAGCATCGCACAGATCTAATGTAGTTTGAATTAAAAAAAATAAAAAATCCTTTCCTTTTGATGCATATTTTTAAATCTAATCATGTAAACAAATCATTTTTTTGTTTTCTGCAACCGTCTAAATCTGTATTATACTATGCAAACTTCATGTACTGAAAACTTTATTAACATTTCCTTAAATCCTAAAGGGATCACATTACCTCAATTTACTATAAAATCAGGAACATGCTGTTTAATAAACAAACAAACAAACAAAAAAAAATTCAAAAGGCTCTTACTCTCTCGCTTTTCACCAATCACTGTCACTATGGCCTCTACCCATGAGCAGTAGTGAGTCAAAGTCTATTCTCACTGCACGTTTACACACCATGCAAAAGACAAAAAAAGCAAAACAATCGTCACATATCAGGAGCAACCTTGAGTGCTCTGCCTTTGATGTTAGCAACTGCCATGTGAACTATGAAGATGCGCCGTGGAAGGGAGCTGACAGATGAAACACAGAACGCTGCCACCATCACTCTCACACCCCACGTAACAGGGGTTAGGGGACAAGAGAACGAGGAAGACAGCAGCCCCCTCGAATTACTTCGTGTTTGTTTTCTGACATGGCAGCTGAGCGAGATTTCCATACTGATCATCCTTACAAGTGCTGACAATAAAAAGAGAGCACGAACAGGCCTTTGATGAACATGTTAGCTGGGATCGGAAACGTAACGTCACCTTGCTCTCGTTATAAAAGCTGAGGAAATGGTTATAAAGCTTAGAGCCTTGGAATAATGTTGTCATGCAACATCGCACAGTAATGTGAGGTGCTACATAGAACCAGCTATACAAATGAATAAAAAAAAGTGTTCTTAAGAAAGCAAAGCATTTTATTTAATGATATTTTCCAGCTACAATTTTTTTACTCCTAATTATAAAGTAAAGGTGCTTTGGGTATTAGGCATGGATAAATCTTTATCTAAGCAAAGCTTGTGTAATATGTCGTTTTTCTAAAGCCATAGTGAAGTTAGTAATTCCTATGCATGTGCTCAAAGCTATAAAGCCAGGCAGCTGTATCCTCTGGCCCGGTCTAGCATTAGGGTGCGCCTGCTGACTCCGTAGCTTGACGACGGGGCTAAACAGCAAAGGCGTTATTGCCCCCTGGATAGGTCATTTGGTGGCTGTAGCCAAGAGCTAAACTGAAAGAGGGCTTTTAAAGAGCAGGAACAGGTGCGACTCACCGTAGGGGTTGGATGAGGCGCAAACACCGCGGCGAGTTGCTCGTCATCGGCGAACATTCTCTCGCTGCCTCGTAATTAGGCCATGGCTTCAATGGAAACTAACTCAGGCCATATGGGCTAATGTAGCCACAATGGAGACCCCCCACACAGGTAACAGTCTGTCGACACTGAGGCCAGCTCCCAGTAAACTAAACACCGCCGCTGCCAGATAACCCACCGCTTAAGACAGGCAGGAGTGTGAAAGGGAGAAAAACACACTTTGGTTTTTAAGTTTCACATGCAGTTGAAGGTCAAAGTACTGAAATATTGCTTCTAAAAAATAAGGAAGATATATATGCATATATAAATGGAAAAATATGACCATTTGAGTGACTTCTAAACTGTGTGTGGATAATCATGTGAAGGAGCATTTCATCATATTATGTGACCTAAAGTATGCAAGTGACATGGGGTGAAGAATACGTGATGCCTGTGATCAGATGCTGAGGATTAAAATCAAATGATTTAAAAAAATATATGAAAATAAATGAATTGTCTGTAAAAATCATGTGTAATTCAATTTAATAACCTCAATTTTGCAGCCCACAATTAACTGCCGGAACATGATAATAAAAAATAGCTGGATCAAGTGCCATTTTGAATTCAACCAGATTTATAATGATTAATATAATATAATAATGTGATAATTCCAAATCATTTAAAGAATTTTTGCAGCAGTACTGTATTTTCTATACAGTAAACTTTTAGTACATTTTACCTCATTGCTTTATTCATATCTTTATTCACATACTGTATAATATTATACTTTTAATTTCCTTTGTTTTAAATTGCATTGCTGTTTTAGTATTAAAAAATAACATTAACAATAATATAAATGATTTTAGCCAGCAAAAAAACAAAAACAATCTGGATTTTTATTTATTTATTTATTGAGATTTTTTGCGATTTGAAAAGCACATGTCTCCAGAAAGATCTGGCAATGTCAGAGGCAGGATATTTTCATGATCTAAATAGGCACTTATATAAAATTTAATCAAACTTGTCTGCAACTCAATGCTGAATATGAGCTATTTTCGCCTTATAAATACTATGGAAATTTTGCCAGTTCTGAATACCAAGCTTGTCTCTTAGAAAATAAATTAGTTTGTTCTAAGAAAGAATGAAACGTTTCTAAACACTTAGCTGGCCTAATTATTAGTTTTAATCTCTCTTTGTCTCTTTCTCTCGTTTGCCAGCTGTGTTGTGAGCAGCACTGTTGTTTCCTGCATCTGGCATTGGCACCCTGGGAAACCATCGCTCTCATCCAGATTTATAACACAAACGTGCAATCCGTGCTATTTTTGACGTGACTTTGGTCATCAAGACTTCTGCATCAATCTCTCGCATGTTCTCAGTTTGAGTTTATTAAGTGGAAATATTTAGACATTCAGAGCTCCATATGTCACTGAAGTTAGTGGAGGCTTTATCATTTTAAATGGTGAGGGACTCGTTGTGATAACAGCCTCAAGCCAGATGAGGTGGCTGAAAACAAAGAAGCGGGCGTCCAATCTGTCTGCATCAGGGGAAGGAATTATGAGAGCTTGTGGGAGCCAACATCTGTTGTGGCGAGAATGCGATGCAACACGACCAAATGATGTGTGCGTGTTTGTGTGTGTGTTTGTGTGTATGTGTGTGTGTGGGAGCTCGCTAATGTGCGACTTCAAGCCCAAGCAAAGCGCCTGACAGATCCTCCGATGAGAGATATGCTGTGTTTGTTTCACAGTTTGCGGAGATCATGTCAATAAATGTTTTGGATCAAAAATGCTCTTCAAAACGCGATAATTGATTCGGTGTGAAAAAGCGTGGGCTGATAATTACGAATGTAGGAAAAATACACGGCTGCCGAATATTTATCACATGTCTCGGCTGATATTGCCGAGCTGTGGAGGAGTTTAATGAATTTGTCATAAGGCAGAACCCAGCCATCTGATATTAACTAACAAGGCCTGCTATGCAGAAAAGCCACGTTTACGACTAAAGAAGGCTGTCAGGATTTTATACCTCATGCATATTAACAAAAATTTTAATACAGCTTTATTTTGTTTTAGTTTAGTTTGAGGGGAGATTGTAGACAAGCTGCCTGCTTGAGTAAGAATGAAACATAATTCAGTCATTTGGTTAATAATTACAAATGCACTAGAGGTTAATTATTATCTATCTATCTATCTATCTATCTATCTATCTATCTATCTATCTATCTATCTATCTATCTATCTATCTATCTATCTATCTATCTATCTATCTATCTATCTATCTATCTATCTATCTATCTATCTATCTATCTATCTATCTATCTATCTATCTATAGTGAACCAATAACAACGACCTCCTCATCAATACACAATTGTTGAACTGTATATGACTGTAGAAAGGACAGTGTTTCTCTGGTGTTTAAAATATTTATAATCACACCTTCCAGTGTCACTCAAATGAGGATGAGGTTCTTTTTCCTCACCACAGTCGCCTCAGTCACCTCAGACTTGTTCGCTGGAGATAAATACAAACACATTTAAATATAAGTCTAATATTAATCTTGAACTTTTCTAATATATTAATCTTTGTATAATAAACTTTTTGTATTATGTTTCTTTTGTTCCGTATGAAGCGCTAAACTATATATATAAACATTATATAAATATGTTTGTCCAAACAGGTGCACTTTTACTATACAGTATATGCTATCAGTAACAATATATTTCTATTTAAACACAAATAAATAGTTTAAAATAAAAGTACCATAGACTATAGTGATTTTTTTTTATTTATTTATGTAAAAACATAAACCGAGGCTAAATAATACTGTAAACTTTCTTGTATGTAGGTTATGTGTTATGAATATTAACATTTAACACCAGGAAGCTTTATCACAGAAAAGTTTTGGTTTATAATTAATAAACATTTTTATAAACACTCTCCACAGGTCTCATATCAAAATCATCACTGAAAAAAAAAATGTTTTTTTTTCTCCCTGAAACCCAGAAATGATAATGAGTGTTGATCTTGTTAACAAGGCATCACTTACACACACACACACACACACACACACACAGAGAGAGAGAGAGAGAGAGAGAGAGAGAGAGAGAGAGAGAGAGAGAGAGAGAAGGATCATTAGCCTGAAGGTAAATTACAAATTCTCCATCCAAATGACAGACTGATGGTGCTTTTACCTCACGCTGTCTTTAAGGTGTAATAAAAATAATAAGATGATTGTCAAATTAGTCGGATTTTGTTGTCATGTGCCGTGACACTTCAACAACCCTGATTTTGACTCATTATCATAATATCACTATGGAGTGTATATACACTAAGAACACTTTGATTGCTTGTGTTATTTCCTATTTGCGTTTTATTTCCGTTATGTGTTACAGTTTGATTTTTTTTGTTCTTTGTGGAGGAACAGAGAGATTCAGAGCTCTTGTCTCTGTCTATATTATCGGCAGCCTCAGTGACAGTTACACTGCTTTCCACAAAGCACTGCCTTTCTGGCTTTATTATCCTTCCTGGTTTTGTCACTATAGAGCTGCATCTACACACACACTCACACACACAAACTGGCACACAGATTAGGGCCCTTGTCTAGCCTTTGTCAGTCACTTAAGCATCTTCCAGCCAGCGCCTGAGGTGCTTTCATGTCTTTGAGGCCTCTTCTTACACTCCTCCATCTCATCACTCTGACATTACACTGCTCCGTACAAGAGACTTGTTCATTCTCACTCTATCTGTCGCTATCTTTCTCTCTCTCTCTCTCTGTATCTATATTTCGCTCTTATTCATCCTCCTTCTTTCATGAACAGACACAAAACGCCTGATGCAAAGTTTGGCCTGACAACCAGATGAAGAGAAGCACAGACGTTTTAGTAGGCGATATTAAAATTGTGACTTTTTTCCTCTCCCTGCGAGGTGGAAAAAATCCTGGCGGCAGCTGTAAGTGCTGATCAAGAAGCAGTTTAGGCGAGAAAAGGCATACTGAGACATGCTGATAGTATTGTTAAGTGAAAAGTTGAAACTTTTGCTATATTCTTGCTGCTTTATTCTGTTGTCTAGACCACAAGAGAGCTCTCCTTGCAGTTTAAAACGTGCTTGAAGATGCTTTCTAGCGGATGTCAGCTCATACATGTTACAATAGGACGCACAAGTCCTTGATAATGTACAGAATATGTATATAGCATGAGAGGCATGAACCAGAATCTGTCAGAAATGCTGGGAGCACTGATTCTCATATTAAATAGGAACAAAGAAGAAAGTTTTGTTGATCACATGACAATATAATGCAGAAATGAACAATGCCGAAAGAAATTCTAGACTTCTTCATATTTGTTTTCTTTCTTTGTCTTTTCCAACAACAGCAAATAATTTGATTGGAACGGCAAAAATGAAATCTATGAAAAGCTGTGAGGATCCTGATGCATCTAGAGATGTTCCAGCTCCAGTTGGATTCCGCTTTATGAAGATTTCATAACTACATTTGGTTATTGAGGATGACAAACTCCTAATCAATACACAATTGTAAGAATGTATATATGAGTGTAGAAAGGATATTATTCATAATAACACGCTCCGGTGTTTATAATATTTATAATTACACCCTTCAGTGTCACCCAAATGAGGATGAGGTTCCCTTTTGAGTTTGGTTCCTCTCAAGGTTTCTTCCTCTTTCATCTAAGGGAGTTTTTCCTCACCACAGTCACCTCAGGCTTTGTTCATCAGGGATAAATACAAACACATTTAGATATAAACCTAATATTAATCTTTGTATAATAAACGTCTTGTGCTATATTACTTATGTTAGCCTACTAACCCTACACCAGCCACCTGTGAGTATATAAGTGTTCTAAAACTGAGCTCAGATGCTAGTAATGCTGATGTACAGTAAAAAGTCTCTCAGTTGTAATCTAATTGCAGTAGCGTTTATTGAAGCATCCTGGATCTCCAATGAGGATGGGAACTAGAAGACGTGTGTGGTGTCTAGTGTGGTGTGATGGTGCAATCATTTCCTCCTATTCCTGCTCATGTTAAACAGCTACCAGGGGCCTGGGCACAGGCACAGGGACAGGAAATGCTGTTGCAGGAGGAAGTCAAAAATGCTGGTCAGTCTTTCGGGGAGCTGCGTTTGTCTGACGGACATCCTGCTGGAGAAAAGTCTCATGACATCAGGTCCGGAGAGAGAGAGAGAGAGAGAGAGAGAGAGAGAGAGATGGCTAACGTTGACCTGCTTATTAATATACACACACATAGACTGACAGTGAACACAATGATAATGTGGTGAATTTTCAAGATAAGCATCGAAGAGGTTCTCACACGCAGGTGACATCACCAGAAACTCTCCCTATGTGTCATTAAGCCACACAAGGTCACACAGTGAAGTGAAGTGAAGTGACATACGGCTAAGTATGGTGAAAGATACTCAGAATTTGTTCTCTGCGTTTAACCCATCCAAAGTGCACACACACAGCAGTGAACACACACACACCGTGAACACACACCCGGAGCAGTGGACAGCCATTTATCCTGCGGCGCCTGGGGAGCAGTTGGGGGGTTCGATGCCTTGCTCAAGGGCACCTCAGTTGTGGCCGGCCCGAGACTCGAACCCACAACCTTAGGATTACGAGTCAGACTCTATAACCATTAGGCCACAACTTGCCCCAACAGAATAATTTCTATTATTATACAGTGTCACTGTTATTTAAACTGAAATAGCATCTGAAGTGTATATAATCTTTACTTACCGTAATACTTGGTACATCGCTGTGTGTGTGTGTTTACAGGTACGAATAAAAAAGAAAATGTCAGAGCGAGGAGATGGAGGCGTGTAAGAAGAGGCCGCAAATACATGATAGCAGTGATTAAGTGATTTGTCCCTATTCTGTGTGCCAGCTTGTGTGTGTAGATGCAGCTCTATAGTGTTATGTACTGCATATAAAACCTACTGTATATGTTACATTCTCTACACCTAAACCTCAATCCAAGCGGTGAGTACCATGCCTGCCTCATAGCTCCAGGGTCCCTGAGTCGATCCAGAGCCCAGGTTCATGGTGTTCTCTGTTTGTGTTGTTTCCTTTATATTCAATTCACCGTCCAAAAACACACAGATACTGTTTGGTGGACTGACTGTTAATTGCCCCTAGGTATGAATGAGTGTGTGTGTGTGTGTGTGTGTTTATTTGTGTGTGTGAGTGAATGTGTGTGTGTGTGTCTATGTGTGTGTTTGTGTGTGTGTGTGAGTGAGTGACTGTGTATGTGTGTGTGTGTATGTGTGTGTGTGTGTATGTGAGTAAGTGAATGTGTATGTGTGTGTTTGTGTGTATGTGTGTGTGTGTGTGTGTGTGTGCTTGTGTGTGAGTGAGTGAATGTGTGTGTGTGTGTGTGTGCTTGTGTGTATGTGAGTGAGTGAGTGAATGTGTGTGTGTGTGTGCTTGTGTGTGTATGTGTGTGAGTGAGTGAGTGAATGTGTATGTGTGTGTGTGTGTGTGTGTGTGTGTGTGCTTGTGTGTGTATGTGTGTGAGTGAGTGAGTGTTTGTGTGTGTGTGTGTGTGTGTGTGTGTGTGTGTGTATGTGAGTAAGTGAATGTGTATGTGTGTGTGTGTGTTTGTGTGTATGTGTGTGAGTGAGTGAATGTGTATGTGTGTGTATGTGTGTGAGTGAGTGAATGTGTGTGTGCTTGTGTGTGAGTGAGTGAATATGTGTGTGTGCTTGTGTATATGTGTGTGAGTGAGTGAGTGAATGTGTATGTGTGTGTTTGTGTGTGTGTGTGCTTGTGTGTGAGTGAGTGAATGTGTGTGTGTGCTTGTGTGTGAGTGAGTGAATGTGTGTGTGTGTGTGTGCTTGTATGTGTGTATGTGTGTGAGTGAGTGAGTGAGTGAGTGAGTGAGTGAGTGAGTGAGTGTGTATGTGTGTATGTGTGTGAGTGAGTGAGTGAGTGTGTATGTGTGTGTGTGTGTGTGTGTGTGTGTGTGTGTGTGTGTGAGTGAGTGAGTGAGTGAGTGAGTGTGTATGTGGTGCCTTTTATGGGATTTTAGTCCATCGCAAGGAATCTCACACCTTACACCCATTGTTACTGGCACAGGCCTTGACCTTGATCTGGTTGAAGCTTAATCAAGACCACAAATGAGGGAATGACTAATCCTAAATCTGTCCCTAAACTTAATCACACAAAATAGTTTTATACTTCCAGTAAAAAAGATGCACATTGTATATGAATTTGATATTATGGCTGGTTCTGACATAGTAGTTTATCTCTGGTTACTTCTGGCTTTACTACAAAGTTCTTTCTGATAATTCATAATCACACACACACACACACACACACACACACACACACACACACACACACACACACACACACACACACACACACTCTCTCTCTCACACACACACACACACACACACACACACACACACACACACACACACACACACACACACACACACACACACACACACACACAAAGCACAAAAAGTTTTCTTGTTTGTGTAAAATATGATTTAAGTCATGCACCCTCTTGTAGAAACAAACAAGCAAAAAAAAAAAAAAGCGTGTATCTAGCACAGCAATTTTTTTTTTGTTTCCCTTTTTTTCAGTCGGTTCCACTTCTGGAAGCAAAAAAAATCTGGTATGAAAGAGAGTATATTATAAAATCAGAGCTAAGGCTTTTTGACTATTTTAATTTGCTGTTATCATGCTTCAAATACATCAGGTGAACAAAAGCGAAGGTCACTTTAGTTGTGTTAAATAGCACACACACACACACACACACACACACACACACACACACACACACACACACACACACACACATGTTTGGGCTCTGCACCCTGAACATGTTCCAGCATGCCTGTTCAGAGTTTGGGGAATTACATCAGCAACAAAGCAAATAGCAACAAACACACAGCGTAAACAAGCGAGCAGGCAGCTTGCTGTGCTACACACCTTCCTGGATGTGCTCCAATTTCTCGGTGCCACTCCAACTTTAGCACATCTTTAAAACATCAATACGTAATTGAGACCGAGACTTCGCACCAAAGATTTGCATCTTTTTTTTTAGACCCCCCCCCATTTGATCCCTGTGGCTCACCAGCTGGTTCCAGTGTATCTCCAGTTCAACCAGAGCCTCCAAGTTCACATACTTCACTTAATTGGTTCCCAAGGCAAGAATTAAATATTTACTTTAAAGCACTTTAAAATTCAATTGATTTTTATCTGACAGCTGTGCTGGTCTCGAGTGGGCTGATTGCATGCGCTCACCAGAGAGTCCCATGAGTGTTTGTGAAAGTGTGCAGCACAAACAGCTGAAATCCTCCTCCTTCCAAACACACACATAAGCACACTCAGCACTGCCCTGTGATCAAGGATGGACATGGACACTGACTTGACCTGTAACCCCATCCATTGTACTGGAGGCTTAAGGCTGAGATAAAGCAAGAAAAGATGGAGTGGGTGCAACAGCTGATCACTCACTGCAGCAGGTGACGGAGAGAGTCAGAGCTTTAATATAGACACTCTTCCCAAACAATACACATTAATTAAGAGTTTAATTTAAGTCTCACACACACACACACACACACACACACACACACACACACACACACACACACACACACACACACACACACACACACACACACACACACACACACACAATACTGGGGCACATTCTGAACTTTGTGAGGAAAAGAAAAGTTAATGTACTTTGATCTCCATCATCATCATCATCATCATCATCATCATCATCATCGTTGTTGTTATTATCATTAGAAGTTAATGATAATATAATATAACGTTTTATGGCTTTATAACAACTGTAACCTAAAATGTTCAAACTGTTATTTATTTATTTATTATGTTTGTTTGTTTTTGTTTGTTAGCAGTCATTTAGGGGGAAAAATACACTCTTTTTACCCTCTACACCCATATTTTGCTCTTTCTTTCATGGTGCATTTGTAACATAAAAGCATTTTACATACATTTTTCTTCTTTTTTCATTTTTTTTTTTCGATTATTATGAAATTTGCGTTTGCATTTGCTTTAAGTTAAAACCCAACTGTTTCTTATGATGGCACACACTACTATAATCATAACATTTATGGGAGATTTACCCACACCTAACCTAACCCCAGCCCTATACCGTGGTTATGTAAATGGTGTCTGACACGATGCCCACAGAGCACAGTGCTGCTAGCTTTCTTTTATTTTAAGTAAATAAAATAAAATAAAATAAAATAAAATAAATGTTATCCTACTCTGGAGAAAAATACAGTTTTCTGGTGCCAAAAACTCTGGTATATAGTTTTATTTTTTTCCATTTTAACAGTTTTAATTATTAACCATGTTCCAAAGGCATAATTATACTAATGAATTACTTTGTAAGTCATTACAATTTTACTACACATTTGACATTCCCGACTTTTTAAGACACAAAAGCTGAACACGATCCTGCATGCTGAGCAGATGCTAACATCTCGCACCCATCACAGTCATCCAGCGGCTTTTCTTTTGCCAGACAGTACATTGTTTGTAGAATTATGAAACCCAACTGCGTTCCTTTGCCCTTTCTGTAGATGTCCACTGAGGAGGCCCAGACTCCGTAGTCAAAACTCATCGATGCTATCCTGACAATCTCAGATGCTTTACTTTAGCAATATAGAAGCAGGGTGTATAAGTATAAATAAATAATGACCTTGCTGTAGAGGAACTGACATGGCTATTCTATCTCATCGTCTTTCTGAAACCCACAGAGTCCTGAGTGTGTGTTCAGTTTGAACTCGACTTTAATTCCCAAAGCGTCTCTCCGGTGTTTCCACCCAAACTGTGGGAGAGTGATGAGAGCCTATTTAGGAAACTATCACAAACGATTCAGGTTACTGTATATGTCAGTCAACGACCCTTAAGTCGAACCCTTTATCCATCATACATTCCATTTATTTCATGATAAACTTCAATTCATTACTTCTCATCAAAGTAGTGACAGTGGAAATGGGCTTGAAGCTGTGAATAATGAAAATGTGAGATGTCATAAATTTTAAAGCTTATAAGGAAATGACCTGCAACTCAATATGACTGGTGACATAAATGTAAAATGTGGAGGTTTGGATAAAAAAAGACTCCCAGCTGAGCCTTAATTTAAACTTTCTGGAATATACAAAGCCTGGAGTTTAACTGCAGATGACAAACTTGTTAATGTGCAGTTAAAAACACTTGATGTGTAAGAATCAGTTTCATTTAAACTCTTTCAAATAAGAACAAAATTGGTCTAACCATGATGTCACAGCTCACATTACTTCTGAAAAGTTTTCATTTAAACATATACATTTGTAAAAAAAAAAAAAAAAAAAAAAAGATAACATAATAAACAACTGTGGAGCACGGTGGCTTAGTGGTTAGCATGTTCGCCTCACACCTCCTGGGTTGGGGGTTAGAATTCCCACCTCCGCCTTGTGTGTGTGGAGTTTGCATGTTCTCCCTGTGCCTCGGGGGTTTCCTCCCCCGGTCCAAAGACATGCATGGTAGGTTGATTGGCATCTCTGGAAAATTGTCCGTAGTGTGTGAGTGTGTGAGTGAATGAGAGTGTGTGTGTGCCCTGCGATGGGTTGGCACTTCGTCCAGGGTGTATCCTGCCTCGATGCCCGATGACGCCTGAGCACAGGCTCCCCGTGACCCGAGAAGTTCGGATAAGTGGTAGAAAATGAATGAAGGAAAGAATGAATAACCTAAACAAACAAAATCCTAGTATAAAATAAACAAACAAACAAACAAACAAATAAAGAAAGAAATAAAAATCACACAAAGTAATAAAAAGGCGGTAAATATTACAAAAAATAAAAAATAAAAAGCAAAACTAACTGCAAACAGAACAGGAAAATCATTAAAGCAAGATTTTTTAAAGCAACTAAACATAACTAGTCTCAGAGGACCCACGGATGTCTAAAAAATAGTTCAGCTAGACTAAAAAGAATTAAATTTACTATACAAAGAGAAAAAAAATAAGAATTATTTTTTCAATTTATAGCAAAAGTGCTTACATTAAGCAAATGCTAGTGCTATTGTCTTTATATAAGCTACATATGTGTATGACTAATATCTTCAAAAATAAAATCAAGTTTATCTAAATAATAAGGAAAGTTTTAAGACTTCCTTTCTCAATTTGTAGTAAAATGTGCTTAAGTTTACAATCAAATGGTTTACAACTATCCTGATACAAAACTTTATACCTAAAAACTTTTTAATTTGTTGTTAACTTGAGCAAAAATAAAAAAGGCTTATATCAAATAAAAGAGCACCAGTCAAGTGTCTTCCATACAGTAGCTTTCTTTTTCCTTAAAGTATTTAAAGAAAATCAAGAGAGTCGACTCAGTCGAGCTGTTACCCTGTCAGCATTAAGAGCATTACTGTAATCACTACTTTAGTTTCCTCTTTACTGCATTGTGGGAACTGCTCAATGTGTGTTTGACACACAGTAATTGTCCTGCAATTAAGGTCTCTGATATCAAGGGAGGTGTTTGTTTTATGCCTTCAATTTCAATGTAATTGCTGCGGCGTCGATTAGGAGGACCTCACCTTTAAATCAGAAGCTAAAGAGAGCTTAAAATGTAATGATAATGTAAATATCTCCACTTTCAGCTCCTAATTCTTCCTCTGATTTTTTTTTTTTCGTTCTCTATGACTAATGACTAGAGTCATACAGTAAAACCCAAGAAGACGTTAGCTGGATAAGCTCCATTGCAGAGCTGCATGATGTCACATATGGGTTCTGACCTGGGTTAATACAGGTTAAACTAGGTTAAGTCCAGGCACAGGACCTGACAAGGGTGTGACAGCAATACTTAACCCAGACAGCTATAAAGGTAACAGAGAGATTGCATTATTAGAATATATCCTCTTAAGTTAACAACAACAGAGCTATCTATCTATCTATCTATCTATCTATCTATCTATCTATCTATCTATCTATCTATCTATCTATCTATCTATCTATCTATCTATCTATCTATCTATCTATCTATCTATCTATCTATCTATTTATTGCAATTCCAATCACAATCCAATAACCTTTGGAGATTTTTTTTTAAATAATCTTTAAATCAGGTTTGAAATCAAGTTTTGTCCTTGGAAATAGCATAATTCTCCTTCTATCTTTTTTTCAGTCTGTTCATGTGTGTGTGTGTGTGTGTGTGTGTGTAGTCCCCTGAGTGTGTGTGTGACCATGTAAGCAGATTGACCAGGTTATTATCATGTACTTTCAGGCCTTAATATGTTGCAGATTCAGCTCCAGATTTTGGACATTAGTGCACTTTGTCAGGCTTCTCCCAGTGGCTCAATGGCAGGAGGAAGAATAAAATTGAAGCAAATATGCACTACTGAGTGAGGAGTGTGCACAAAATGGTGTGTATGTATGTGTGTGTGTCTTGATTGAGGTGTGCTGTTTATGTTCAGTGAAGGAGCAAATCACAAGCAGTTAACCTGCTATCTCTCCAAACCCAGGCCTGTATTGCACTCAAAGGTCTGCGCATTGTGTTTTATTTTTTGTATTTTCCCCTTTTTTCGTATGAGAGAGTGGCACTCGCAGACCCAACACTCATTAGCACTTCAATTAAATAAAAAAGGGACAGAGCCACGTCTGAATCCAGAGCCAATTTGGCAGCGGGCCTTGAATGCAGCACAGCACAGCCTCTTTTCTTTCTGCAATTCAGCCTCTAAACAAAAGTGACAGGATCTGTCAACGCAGGCGAACAGGCCGGGGATTCACCTGAGCATCTAAGTTATATAACACTAGTCAGATTATAATTAGTGTCAGTTTTAATCTGCTTGTGAGCGCTGCTGCATCTGCAAGCCGTGGCACAGGAAGTGTCAGTGTGTGTGATAGCCTCCTGTTCACCCCACCAACTCTAACCTGCACATGAATATTTCAAGGGGATTCTGAGGGCAGGAGGAAAGATTTAATTATTTCATATTAGGAGGTGCCGCGTGATTTGGCCCTAACGACCCACCTCGCTTCGTGCTGGAAATCAAGAACAAGGGCGAATGTGCAGCGCTACGAAAAGGGAAGCTTGTAATGGTGATCAAAATCACTTTTTGTCAACCAGGAGGTGTGTTAGTTGTGGTTTAAGCAAAGGACAGGTCATTAATTCACGGTCCTGGCTTGCATGTGCTTGATGCACACTGATTATAGACTCTGTGACAGAACTATAGCTCCTTTGTTCTATTTGTTTTTGTCCTCAGCACATCACATATTTTTATGATTATATTTTCTCTATTACATTTACAGGTCCTGTAGGTTAACATAAGTTAGAAAGTGTTTTTATTTTCTTTTGGGAAATTTTAACGTAGCTATATTTTTCAAGAATTGTGTCTGCATGTCGAGCTTTTTTTGTGAAGAGGTGTCTGTTTTAAGAGTAGGATGTTTGAAGTACTCCAGGGGGTCTTGAACTCAGCGTGACTCTTCAACACACATCAAGTCCACATTCCATTTCCACAGCCATATCGAAACTAACTCCCCACAGTACACTGGACACACACAAACACACACACACACACACACACACACACACACACACGCAGCTGTATATCCTTTCTGAACAGCTTTGATAAAAATGTGTGTTATTTTAAAATAATTGAAATTCAATATTACACAATCAGAATGATTTGTCAGTGCAAAGTAGTTTTGAATTTAATACACTTGTGATTTGTAGTCTGTAATATCTTATTCCTCTTTAATAAGCAAGCCGTAAAATTTGTGCATTAGCTCACACCAAAGTTTAATAGCTTTTATGCATTTCTTAATTGTTTTCTAATATTAACTCTTACTATAAAAGTCAGTAAACTACTTTCTTTATTGCGTTACTAAAGTCTGCGTCACCATCTTATTAATCTAAAGACCTTAACTTTGTGTAATCGCTGACATAATACCAGCTGGATCATCAGATTTAATCTATTATTCATAACATGCTAGTGTAATTAAAAGGTCTGGATATGTACCGAGATTAGCATTGGATAGTGAAATTATTTTGCATACTTGTGTAACTGTGTACTTCTGCTTGGTAGAAACTCGGGAAACTCAAGTGCATACAGTATACAGTATATGCAGGTTATATAGAAAATACACAAGCACACCGATCTAATAAAAACCTCACTGTATATAATCTGCATTTGACATTTATTTATTCAACATCAAATGCCAAGTATTAATTACATCTAAGTGCTAGAGGACTGTTTCTAAAATGTTCATGTATACCTCCAAAAAGTTTATCATACCTGTCAAAGTCAGCGCATCAAAGACTAATACTTTATTAAGAAATAGTCTATAGGGAAAGAGGAATCCTGTTATAGCACACCGAGCTGAATGCAAGACTAATTAAAAAGCATATTTTTACATTATTAATTTCTGAGTTTCACACTTAATGAATGTGAAATGACAGGGCTCCTATTTTTACATCCAGGCACAGAGAGGAAGAGGAGCTAGGGAATACAGGTCTGCAGGTTTGAGCCAATGCGCCGGTGTGTGGAAAGACGGCTTCCGTCCTCGGGAGTAGAGCTACACGACTGAAATGAAAACTTAAAAATATGCATAGTATTCAATTTGGCACTTTACATGATAGTATTTATGGTATACAATATCATACATGATATGTCAACATTTTAATCTTGGAAAAAATACTAAATAAAGTTTAATGTTAATGTTAACATAAATCTGGTCTGGTTCAGTTTGCTTTGAGAAAAATCAAAAAGAGGAAGCCCGGGGAATGAAAGAGAGAGAGAGAGAGAGAGAGAGAGAGAGAGAGAGAGAGAGAGAGAGAGAGAGAGAGAGAGAGAGAGAGAGAAACTCTCTGTAGAATAGACGTAATCAAGTGTGTGGAGATCTCTTTGCCAAAAACACTGCATCTCACCGCACACGTTTGCCCTGCTCTCTTAGGACACACACTCTCTTACTGAAGGCATTGGACTGATTCAGAACACAAAACACAGCTTTGTCTGTTCAACGCATCAGAGAAAGATCAGAACACCCAAAATAAGCACTAAGCAGTTTTTCGTCTCAATGCCTCAAATAGTGAAATTTACCAGAAGACAAAATCATATTAATAAAAAAAGCCTTTCATTTAAAACAAACAAACAAACAAACAAATACATAAATAAACATCTCTTTTTTAAATCACATTAAATTTTGATCAGATTAAATCAAAAACTGTTTAAACATTTAAATACAATACACATATTAATACAACAACCTATTTTTTTTATCTCATTTTTTGTATTTTGTATTTTTATTATTATGTAGTAACTGAACAGAGATGTGACATTATCCAAAGTGTGTTTCAGTTTTTCTCTTTCAATGTCATTTCTCACAAACTGTATTTTTTTTTCATGACCTTCAACTCCTGGGTTCAGGCAGCTTGGGGCTTTTGTCACTTGGACCGTGGGCTCGTGTAAATATTAGCCAAATGCTTGCACCCTGAACTGCGTGGCTTTTGTGAATGGGGACTGAAGTTTCTCCAAGACAAATCCCTGTTATAGTAATGCGTGTCTGTTAAACGGCACGGCCGTTTATTTTCTTGCCATGTTAATTTTTCGACACTTCCTCCTGCCTTCATGAGAGACATAGATAATGGAGCACGGACTGCGTTTTTAAATTTAACCTTAAAAAGATTTCTGTTTGATAAGACGGCACACGAGTCTAGCAATATTTCAGGTGAAATATCTAGATGCAAAAGTGTTTGATTTATCAATATGCTGTGTGGTAAATAGTCCATTCCATAATATGTCACTCTTCTCGCAGAGTAATGAGAATCTATTAGTCGTTTTCAAAGGCTCTGAGGAATTACTGTACAGCGAGCCATCGTCTGGCTAAACTCAGGCCGAAATGCAAACTGCTGTCTCTTTATTGCTCGGGCCTCACAGGAGATCACGCTTTCTTGCTGGATTTTCCTTCTGCGCCAAACAGCAGAAGGTAAGTCCAGAGTGCTTTAACCTCACACACACGCATACACACACTCAATCATCACACATGTGCACGTACACATACTCAATCATCATACACCTACACACACACACACACACACACACACAAGGGAGGCCCCTGCTGCACTTTAGGTGCAGGCTTATTAAAACAGACTCTGCCAGCTTCAGTATTCAGTCTGTGCGTCGGCACGCTTATCACTCCTCATTAGACAATCATCGGGAGTGTTGGCGAGTGCCAAGCCTTAATCAATGTGCTTTGTGACTCTGTTAGGGTGGCCATGCAGAATAACACCACCTCTCGGGTTAATACAGTCAGGAGCAGAGCAGAGAAAAAGGCGGTGGACAAGTCCAAAACATGTTTCTATCATTAAATAAGGCAGGGAGGGACCACATCCATATGGATTTTCAGTTGCATAATTTTTGATTGATGTGAGGGCTTTTTTGAAAGATGGATACTGCAAAGGCACTGTGGCATCCACATCTTCTGCCCCCCACCTTTTTTTTTTAGTGAATCATTGTAAATTATGCAGAGTGTAAGGATTGGAGGGAATGTGTTTCTACATAGTTCAAACATTCTACTGTTTCTTCCTTTTTTTTCACTTGTGAATAAAAGAGAAAAAAGTAGGTAAAGGTAGATGGTTTTTAACTTCCATTATTGTTATTATTATGATTATTATTATTATTATTATTATTATTATTATTATGACTATTACTACTACTACTAATAATAATATGTGATTAGACATTAGGGAAAAAAGGGATTTTCCCAAATTCAGGAAACACTCGGTAGGCAAAGGCAACATCCTGCATGTGAGTCAGAGATGAGAGGAGTGTGGAGAGGAGGAGAGAGGAACAGTTTCTCCTGGCTCAGTCCCACTACAGGAAGCGTTTGTAAGGGGTTGGAATCAGAGGTCAAGGCTGGGGGTCAGCGGGTGGCAGTCCAGAGAGTTAAAGCAAAAGAGGGAATTTAGTTCCCAGCCTTCATCTAATTCCATGGGAAATAGCTGATTTTATGTCTCAGTGTTTTGTCATAGAAGGTCATATTTTCATCCAGCTGTGTATATAAAAACAATAAAAGTGGCTGCAAAATTGCTTTTGAAACATCTACAATGTATTTCTATCGATCGATCGACCAGGCACTAAGAAATCATAAGATGTAGTATATTATTCTTATAAAATACAGGTAAATAATTGTATTACAATGGCAACTAGAATGCTGAATAAAGTGCAAATTATTATTATTATTATTATTATTATTATTATTATTATTATTATTATTATTATTATTATTGTAGTTGTTGATGATGTTGTCGTTGTGTGCTTCAGCTAGTTTTATATCATGCCTTCACAGTTCACCACCCACTAAAGAAAAAATGTCGTTTTAAAAAAGTTTCCCATTTTCAGAAATGTGCAGTAAGCTACGGATCTCAAAGGTCCTTTTCATTTTAACCAAATGTGGGGTGTGTAGGGGGTGTTTGAGGGAGGAGGGGATGTGTGTCCTCACTGAGCGAGCAGATGGAACAATAAATCACGGCAGCGGCGGCCGCCCCTGCACGGGCCTGGACCCAGCTGCCACTTTCACCGCTTTTTTAGCCGACATGCATTCAGGTCCACTGTCGACCAATCTGAACACCTCCTCCCTTTCAATCCCTGCATCCCTCCGTCCCGTACAGTCATATCCATCAAAACGACGCGTGCCCATCAACCTACCGCGGCGATCGATTGGTGCGCTTGGCGCGCGTTCATGGCCAATGCCGGGCCGCGGCGCGCGCCTTCCCACCCTGTTCCTCATTTGCGCCTTTTAGCCTCCAGCAACGGGGCAGTGATTACTGCACCATGACCCTCCGTTATTAAACTCGCATTATGATGGATACGGTGGCATCCGAACCTTGAGTGTTTTAAACGAGAGGCGACGACGGAAAAAAAGTGGCGCTCATTGTTTTCCTTACTCAGCCATCCATCTCTTTCTTGACCCTCATCCATATCCTACGGAACAGCAGTCAATGCTTTAAACATAGTGCTTATTTTGCAAAGTAAATTGAGTCAATAATCAGTGCGTAACCTTCGGTGAGAAGGAAAAGGTCAGGCTGCTGCTGCAGTGCTCCTAAAGGCCAGGTGGTGGCGCTGTAAGGCCAGAGATGCTTTCTACGGCACGTTGGGCAAAGGCACTGAGGTGAAACTATAGGGAAAGTACATGCACAGTGTACTGTATATATGTGTATACATCACAGCAAAACACAGAATGTTACATGGTTGAAGTCTCAGTTGTGTGCATTACTTTGAAACTATACAGTGGGAAAAATGGAGGGGGGGGGGCTTTCTGTGAAGCTATGTGTTTAATTCCTGTGTATTTCATTCAAATTTAGCTCAGGTGTCTCAGAGTTGTGTATAATTTTATAGTCTGCATGCTTCTTATTTTTCTTTATTAATCCACCCCCAAATACACACACTAACATTATTAACGTGTACATTGCAGTGTGTGTGCCTGTGTGTGTGTGTGTGTGTATTTTTTTGAAAGTAAAAGCTAAAACACAGAAATTTGTTAAAGTCTAAATAAGAATGATCTCTCTCTCTCTCTCTCTCTCTCTCTCTCTCTCTCACACACACACACACACACACACACACACACACACACACACACACACACACACACACACACACACACACAAACACACACACTCAGTGCTCAGTGTGTGTTCCATCCTCTACAGGAAATTTCCCCCGACTTTTGCTTTACATGCAGTACATGCAGTAAAAAGTTCAGCATTTCCTACCGTTGTGTGCATACTCCCATTTGAAACACGTCCTCCCTGCATCTCTCTCTCTCTCTCTCTCTCTCTCTCTCTCTTGCTTTCATCCATTCTTTTTTCTTTCTTCGTGTAATGTTTTATTCCTCCACATTGTCATGGAAATACATGAGCGGAAGATATTTTGTTTAATCCAAACTTCAGTAGCTGAATGGCAGCAAAGAAGAAAATGAATATTAGCTATTGTTAAACCTTACCGCAAAACATTTTTACTGCTTTTAGAGCTGCATAAAAGGCAGGCATGAGAGAAAGAGAAGGAGCATGACTTCTGCATGAGATGGGACATTGCTTGCCATTTGCAACCTACGGAGAGTTGGAAGAAAGACGTTATGAAAAGGAAACAAAGTGACAAAAAGTCATAGTGTTGACTATCCTTACAATTACAGATTTAAAACAATGGTAGATTCCATTTAAAGGCTGCATTTTCAAGCAGTCTATCTATCTATCTATCTATCTATCTATCTATCTATCTATCTATCTATCTATCTATCTATCTATCTATCTATCTATCTATCCATCTATATATATATATAGTATTAGCACACACTGAGTCAATCAAAATTAATAAGGCCACAGAGCCTTTTTTTTATGTGAATAAATAAAAAAATGGATTTTACTTTGTCTTTGCTTTCTTGGCTTCTTAAATTTGTATAATTCAGTATAAACGGTCATGTGGTAGCCTAAAGTGTCGGGGTATTAATCAGAAGGCTGCCATGTTGGGCCCCTGATCAAGGCCCTTAACCCTCAATTGCTCAGTTGTCTAAACAAAAAATATAAGATAAGGAATAAGGCATCTGCCAAATGCTGGAAATGGGAATAAATAATAATAACAGAAATGAACACTGATTTTTTTTGTTGCCAGGGCAAAATGTCTATGATAAAGAATCAAATATTTCCAATATACACAGTATTAATCCAGCTTCTTAATTCTTAGACTGCTCATGTTGCCCTCTCTCTCTCTCTCTCTCTCTCTCTCTCTCTCTCTCTCTCTCTCTCTCTCTGTCTCTCTCTCTCTCTCTCTCTCTAGTCATTACTCAGGCACACTCTGATGCGGTTTCTCTGTACCTCCCACTGGCCATGACTTAAAGCTGACTATATTTAGTGTCTTACTCTACATCACGACCCGTTCTGCTCATAAACACACTTTGCTCTGTAGTAAAATCCTCTTAATATAATATAATATAATATAATATAATATAATATAATATAATATAATATAATATAGATATTATTATGAATTTACTTGAATTTGATGTTACTACACTCTAATATTCAGAATAGAAATCAGTAGAGTTCAGATATTGCCTATATACTTTATTATAATATTACAATTACATATAAATGTACCAGATTTAAAGGATCACAGATGTGAAATATTATTAGACATATATTAATAAAATATTAATAGAAATTTGAATAGTCCTGTAGTGGTCTTCAAGTTTTTTTTTTTCTTCTTCGATGTACAGATACATTGAACAATTGCTCAGATTTACACTTAAAATGTAAAAAAAGCAACAATTGAAGAACAGAAAAAGTAAAACTTACCGTTAAAAAGTCTTTTAAAAAGGAAAGGAAATGTCTTCTGTGTGACATTTTAAGATGCTGAATTTTTAGATTACCTTTTTAAAAAAATTACGCAGTATATTAGTTGGTTGTTTTTTATTTTTTTTTGGATTATATAAATGTAATAAGTAATATTTAGATTCACATTATATGTTGAGATGGATGGAGAACATGAAGGGATCATATTTAACACTAAATTAGTGTATGGCTTTGTTGATAAGAAGCTAAGCAGGTGATGTGAAGAAGGCAGAAAAGAGAGAGGGGGGTGGTGGTGGTGGTGGTTGGGTGGTGGTGGTTTAAACTCCACCAGTTTGTGTTTAAATCAGTAGGAAACAGAATTACGGCTGAATGCTCCTGCAAGCAGCTCCACTCGCTTGAGCTCGAGACTTGTAAATGTGTACGAGGTGGGCTGCAGGAGATGCGGGCGATAAAGCGGGCGCTAGGAAAGCAAACTACAGAATGACAACACACTCTAAAGTCTCTACCTCTGGTCTGACAGAGCTAGCCAAGTGTCTTAAGCACTCAGAAGAAGAAGAAGAAGAAGAAGAAGAAGAAGAAGAAGAAGAAGAAGAAGAAGAAAAAGAAGAAGAAGTCAGCATGTACAGGTCACACTCTTCCATTCATCACAAATACAAGGAAATCATAACTTTGAGAAGTGTTACACTTCAGTCCAAAGACAATATAACAGTTGAGTGTGTTAAAGGTGTGTGTGTGTGTGTGTGTGTGTGTGTGTGTGTGTGTGTGTGTAAGAGAGAGAGAGAGAGAGAGAGAGAGAGAGAGAGAGAGAGAGAGAGAGAGAGAGAGAGAGAGAGAGAGAGAGAGAGAGAGAGAGAGAGATAGGGGGAAAAAACAAAACAAAAAACATGACACTTTTCCAAATATCAAAAGATGCCTTTGCTACTCATGGGATTACTACTGTCATAGATCAGTAAGGTCACTGCCTTCTCTCTCTCTCTCTCTCTCTCTCTCTCTCTCTCTCTCTCTCTCTCTCTCTCTCTCTCACTCACTCACTCACTCTCACTCTGTGTTGTTGAGTGTAGATGTGGATGTGGTTGGTGTTAGGGTTACTGAAGAGGATGGTATAGTGGGCTTTTTGAAGTGTCTGACAGAGCCAGAGAGGTTTTGAGGGGAGAAACACACTCCGGCACTGACAGCTGAGATCAGAGGTCATGGGTTATAGCCTGGGCAACTCAGAGGTAAAATTACCTATGTAAATCAATGGCTTCTAGTGAAAAAGCCAAAGAGCAGGGCTCTGGACTGTCAAAAACATTAACCACCCTGCACACACACTGTCACGTCTTCAACACTTCCTGTCCCCGATGCTGTCTTTCTCACCCCATAAGCAAAAAACATCTTTTTACACAGTTGTTTTACACAGTCTTTTTACACAGTCTCTCTCTTCCTCTAGTTTGAGCTGAAGTAACAATTCATGGAATATCACAAAAATGAAATAAAAATGAAATACATTTTTTTAGGGAGATGGAAAAAGTGTCCAAGAGACATTTCTAAACGTTCATACAAATATCCTATTGTTTTTATTTTTATTTTTCTCAAGCTATTTAATCTCACTAATAAGAATATATTAAGTTCATTCCTTGTGGTAAAAAAAAAAAAAGAATGGTTTTGAAAAAGGAAAGTTTTATTCTAGCAGTAAAAATTAAACGTGTTACTCAGAATAAATTTGAATGATTTATAATTTTTTATTTATATTTAAAAAAAAAAGATTAATTATTTGTTAATTATATTTATTTTGTGTACTCAAAGTCACAATAAGTAATAGTTTCTAAAAAATCAATTCATTAAAATGCTTGCATTCTTCTTTGCCTCATTAATTTTTCTATTTTGACTTAAATTATTTCTCCCTCCTTCCCTTTCTCATTTGCTTCCATTCTTTCTTCTTTGGCATTTCTTTTAAAGGGCGTTTATCTCTTGTGCGGTGAGGTCCCGTGTCGGTGTGTGTTCAGGCGAGATCACAGCAACCACGGCTGCTTAATTAGCACTGAGCAGATGAGAGCGGGCAGCACTGGTGAGCTAAAGGGCTCTACGCAGCACGGAGGAGCTGCACGAAGCCTGAAAAAAAGTTAGCACGGGAGATCCTTTAACACAGCAGGGAGGCACACGGACTAAAACTTAAACCCTCTAAGAACGATCGACTGATCTGTCCCGAACTCTGCTAAACTCCTAAAGTCCCAAACTCCTGCTCCATGATCACAATGATAATCTGTCTGTATTTATTTAGTTAGTTTGCAGACTAAGATGAATTAATAAGAGGGGACAAAGACTTTGGGATGCTGTGACATGCTGCATTCGACTGCCTTCACCTGTCATTACATCTACAGCCAGAGAATGTACGTCATATACCACACTGTACTAAAGCACACACAGCAGGGACCCCTATGTGAAATCTGCTCTGCCTCAGCAATACCACGACACATCAGTGCAAATATTTCAAAAGCACATAGTATCAAAGCATGTTTTTATCATGACTTTACACGATACACGGCCATTTAAGATGACATACAGTACTACGTACCTACACTTTGATGTCTTTTTTAATCACAGTGCTGTTAAAGTTTTTTACATTAGGATCGGACACAACAAGGTGCTCTTTACAATCAACATGCTAACAATTTCATATGTTATCATTTCTATAGGATCAGCTCATTTATACTGACTTATATCATGGGCCCTTAAAGTAGTCTTAACCTAATAATAAACGGATTAAAAACGTTCAGCTATTTATTACAGGAATAATGTACCATTGTGAAGGAGTCTCCAGGAGCACAGAGACGGTAACTAGCAGTGATTTTTTTTACTGTCAGAAATTTTCCACCCTGGCAAACATTTTATCAACTTCATAAGAAAATAAATTGATATGTGGTGACTTTTTTTTTTTTAAATTCATGAAAAATTTAATTATTGACAGATTCCCGGAGTGTTAGAGGAATAAAAATCTTTTGCACACAATGTTAGAAGAAAACAATCACATCCTTCTGTCATCTTTTATTTATTAATCAGTTCAGATCCTTTTTTTTAAATTGTAAAAAAGTTGTGGTAAAATGAGAAAGCAAACTTCGGTTTATGTATTTCAGCTGATTTGAATTTATTGCATGTTAAATAGATAATGCAATGGGTCTCGATATGGCGTAAATGGGATTAGCCTCAAATCCTGACTAAAACAATACTGTTTCCACCAATCTATCAAGAGGCTCCTAGAAGAGCCTTGCACATGCATGCTGGTATGAAAGCAATGGACTGTGTCGGTGTGTGTGTGTGTGTGTGTGTGTGTGTGTGTGTGTGTGTGTGTGTGTGTAAACGTGCTGATTTAAGTCTATTCACTGTTGTTGCTGGCTTCAGTTCAGCCCGAGAAAGCATCTATAGTGAGTCCCAATCAGGATGAGGAGGAGAGCACTCCATGTGTCCTTCCAGAGCCAAGTCGGAATTAGCCTTTATCAGCAATCCCATACAGTACCAGTGGGCCCGGCTCTGGAGTCTGAGTCAAGCACATCTGATCGGGATTAAAGATGGACATGAAGGCCCTCCATACCCCAATGCATTAGAAATAATAATTAAAAAAAATGTGCCATTTGAATTAAACAGCATCAAAGGCCTTACGCGAGACTGAAGAAAATATGTCTCCACATGCCTAGACATGGTCCAAGCATACTTAGGGAGCTGGGACAGAGACAGAGGGAGGTTGGCAGGTTTATAGGTGTTGAGAGTGCTTATTAAGACACCATAAGCTGGATTTATTTAGGGATGCTGCCGAACAAGGGAGAGCAATAGGGACTGGACTATGAGTTTGTATGCCAAACACATGTGCAAAGGATTCTGGGGAAACCCATTGCTTGGCTAAATGGGCAGTGCCAACTACGGAATCATTTCCACATCACCAACCAATGCCCTGCCCCTCAGTGCAGCTATAGAGGCTTTGTACACAGACACGCAGGCACAGGCGTACATTTAGACACATTTTATCACATAATCCAACATGGTCACATTGTCTTAGGGTTAGTGGTGGGCTTACAGTATATAGAGTTTCTAACTATTCCTCTGATTTTATTCCTATGAAATGAAATGAAATGAAATGAAATGAAATAAAATGAAAGTCCACTCACTTTTGTCAGTACGTGTAGAACAGAAGGATACACATGAAAAATAATATTTCTATGGGTATAACACATGGGTCATGTACAAGGCATTTATTCAGTGTCTCATTTTATTTTATTATTTTATATTATAGGTGTGTGTGTGTGTGTGTGTGTGTGTGTGTGTGTGTGTGTGTGTGTGTGTGTGTGTGTGTGTGTGTGTATGTGTGTGACAGGGTATTAGTATTGCAGAATATTGCAAAAGATGTGATTTAATTTCATATAAATATCTCCCTAAAATAATATTTCTAGTACAAAAGGTGTTTGCTGATAAAGAGCTGCTACACTGATTAATTAAACACATGTTTATTAGCTGTGAATGAATAAATAGGTTGCAGAACATATGTTCTTTTGTCTTAAACAGTCAAACTGGAATTACAAATATGCAATAAAACACAAACGGGTGTACAGTTATAGGAAGATAATCAACATTAATGTCAATGCATTAAATTAAATTTCAAATGAATGCAAAACAAATTTTAGATGATTTCAGTCGGACTCTTACAAAATGCTGGCATTCGAGACTTCTGCCACAAATTTGAAATAAACATCTAATCACAGAAAAATTGACTGTATAAACAATTATATTCTAGAATATTTTGTGCAATACAAAATTTTATGTACAATGTTACAATAGAAATAATAACACAGTAGAATAAGTGCATTCATATAAAACATTTTATATAATACACACACACACACACACACACATATATATATATTATATATATAAATTTATAAGCTTATAAGCTAGCAACTAGAACCACTGTCAGTGCTGCAGTTACAGAAAATTAATCAACCAAACAGAATGATGCATTCAACACGAACCTTTCTAATGAATACGCTTTAAAAAGCAATTTTTATAAATACTTTGCTTTTATATTCTAAGTATAAACACACATTTCAGCTTGACTTGTCTTGTTTTTTTCCTGCGTTTGTGACGAACAAAACAAAAGACCGTGAGTGTTTTTGCTTAGATTTCTGCACCAAAATAGTATTTATTTTAAAATCATATTCATTAAAAAGCTTTATACTGAAGGCTTTGTTCTGTTTGGTCAGAAGGTGATGATTCATTAACTACGTTCCACTTTCCTGCTGCAGCGTTTCCGCCGGCTTCCTTCTTTTCTCAGCTCTCTGTCTGCGCCGAGTGAGGTTCGAGCTGGGTGATCGTGCAGCGGTGAACCCCATGTATTATCTCAAACATGAGGTGACATGTTAATGACTTAATAGTGCAATCTGCCAAATAATAATCACAGCCTGTCAACACCGTCTCCGGCAAAATGTTTACAGGTGGAGCGGTAATGTACGCTGACAGTAATCCGAATAAAAATGAATTTACTGCCGTTGTCTCATTTGCAGTAAATTTTCACATCTCTAACGTGCAACTGGCACGGTGCGAAGCCACACATATGGGAACACACACACACACACACACACACACACACACACACACACACACACACACACCCATATTACCCTTGGCTGCTGCTTCAGCAAGCTGGCTCACTTTATACTAAGGGGACTGTTGGGAAGAACAAATAACGAAAGAATGAAGAAAGAGAGAAATAAAGCGATTGAAGAGTTCGCACCTTAAAATATAAAGTCTCACTTCAATTAACTAGGTGCAGGACAGATGTAGTGCCGGTGTAGGCTGTTTAATTAATTCATGTCAGAGGTGAAGACTGAAAATTCAGCCCTGATGCTGCGCTGTATGTACGCAACATGTGCAAAATGATAGCAGCAGTTTGTTGCTGAGTTCAACTTTAAAATGACTTTTAAAGATATTATACATTCCTTTATTAGACAAAGCAGGTAGAAGAAAGAAAAAAAAATATTTATTACAAATTGTGAATGTGAAAGTGTAAACTGCGTTGTAAAAAAGATAGATAGATAGATAGATAGATAGATAGATAGATAGATAGATAGATAGATAGATAGAAATTCACAAATTAGCAGTAACAAGGAGTTGTGTACATTGTACATCCTTTTATATATATATATATATATTGAACTGGATGTAAATGTAAAAAAATGGATTCAATTGTTCTGACAAATTGGTAATTTAAGGAGCAAAAAGTAAATTGCATTTCAGACATTTAATCAGGGAGGCATTAGTTCATTTATCAAGCAATGTATAATTTGTGGTTGAGTGTTCCTGTGTTTTCTGCAGTAATAGCATATCTAGCTGCGCTCTCTTGGGTTATGCTCAGCTAATTAATGTGTGTCTGAATCCTATTGCATTATCTAGATTGGACCTGCTGTACACAATACTGACTGCAATAATAATGGAGCACAACACTGTCACACGGAAGCCCATTGTAATTCTAAGTTGATCGGTCTTATTGGCAATAAAAAAACAAATAATGATAAATTAAAGATAAATAAATCGTTGCATTATTTTAATAGCTTTTAATAATAAGTCAGAGCTGTAGGTGAAATTGGGTCTGATGGCCAATAGTCATTTTCCTGCTACAGTACTTCAAAAATATAATAACTTGCATACTTTCAGAAAAGGGTTACATTTTTTTCCTAGCAGAAAGGCTCTCTTTCACAGGCTCAAACTTTGTTGAACGGATCACTAAGGACAATTTAAACATTTATATTTTATATATGAACATGAACACTCGTTGATTTCACACAGATTTTTTTAAGGTCATTTTCTTTTGCTTAATTTTGTACATTTGAAAAAAAAATCAGTTTGCTCGCAAATTTATAGCAAATTTTTCTCAGTCGATTTTTATAAAATGTCAAGAAGGGTAAAGTGGAATTGAAAAAAAAAGATTGTTAATGAGTGTTAATGATATATAAATATATAAAAGAAAAAATCACCTTTACTGTCAAATATAATACATAATATAGTCTGTCTCTTTCTCTCTCTCTCTCTCTCTCTCTCTCTCTCTCTCTCTCTCTCTCTCTCTCTCTCACACACACACACACACACACACACACACACACACTCACATACACACGTACACTGTATGTGTTTTCCATAATCTGCTGATGGCAGAATCCGAACATTCATCAAAAAAGAAAAAAAAAAAAAAAAAAAAAAGTGAAAATAATGGTAACTAAATGTCAAGTGGAGCTCAGATATGTTTCATTTATTTTCCGATTGACTAAAACAATTTGTTCATTTTTAATTGATCACAATATTGATGGACCTGCCAGGTTTAATTCAGCCGAGAGCGAAAAGACAAATAAAAGCCAGCGGAGGTCTCTCAGTGTGGATAAAAGAGGCAAGCTGGAGGTGCATGACTCTGATTGGATTGTTGTCACCCTAATGAATATGCAAAGATCTGGGTTGCTAAAAAGGGCAGATAGGATGGGTGTGCACATGTGGTGGCATGGGTTTTGTTTTGGGAGAATGTGCATCTGCCTCTTTAAAGGTCAGTGCATGTGTACTTAAAAGTACAAAGTCTGTATTGTGTTTTCAGTCCAACAAAGTGCTCACTAATTTATCCTTTCATTCATATAAGATTAAATATTCCGTATAAATAACCAGCTATTGACGGTGATTGAATCAGGTGCTGAAACACACACATTCATTGTAACACTGCATATGATTCCAACTACAACAGAGTTCCCATCCCTCTTTTTCCAATGACCTATTTTCCCTTTCAAACAGCTCTGATTAGGAACTGCGAGCTGTCCATGCCAGGCAGAGCTGGAGCAGAATATTAGTGGTGATGGTGATGGCACCATCTGTGGGTAGGAGCTGATGATGCAACGCTCACTGCGAGGCCAATGAATGTCCCTGACTGGTGTTCAAGATGCAGCCACTGCTGCAGTTCACTCACTCTCTCAAACACACACACACACACACACACACACGTGCACACACACACACACACACACACGTGCACACACACAAACACACACACACGTGAACAAACACACACATACGCACTTGCTTCCTGCTAAATTCTTGTTTATAAAGTAATAAAGCAAATTTATTCTGGGGAAAATCTTCCCAATCTACAAATGAAGAAGCTTCACATGATCTTTATAGCTTATGTTTATCCTTTAATGTTATATAAAGCATTAATGTTTCTCCCTTAACAGACAATATTTAACACAATAGTAAACATTAACAAACCATGAATATCAGCATTAACAAACCACTTAACATTAAACAGAGGAACTAATACTTGAGTAAATTTTTCTTTTTTATTTATTTGTTTGTTTGTTTTTAATAATTTGCCAAATGTTCCAAATAATAAATGTAAACTAATAAAAAAAAGCCTTAATGCCATAAATGAGTCAAATGAAGCCCACGATGATCAGTAGAAACCAGTACCTTAATGATCAAGTTTGTGTAGTATAGTGAGTGAAGTAAGTTAGCAATATTTAAGAACCTGCTGCAATTATTCGCATATATGGGAATTTTTTCAGACATTTAAGTCAATCAATGCAGTTCTATTAAGTTACTATTTCAATTAACATCCAGTATTACATGTAAAATTACTTAAATACTTAATGAACTTACTTTCTTTATGGTTCGTTAATTGTGAAGTTCACTGTTAGGAAATGTTATACCACAGTGTTGTTGAGTTCTTTATTCTGATCGGCCCAAAGATCTTCAGTTCAGAATGTAGCTCAGGCTGCATGATTTATATTAATTTTAAAGACATGTATCTAATTGTTGATATGGAGAAATGATTCAGAAAATTATTTTAGATTTTAAGAAAGCTTCATTGGTCTTACTCTGCATTCGTTTGGTCTTATTGTGTCTCCTATTTGTATTGCTTTATTTAATGTAATTCTATATGATGTGCTGTTAATTAAGAATAAAAAGTGGTGCAAGGACAATAAAAAACTAAATGTGCTGCTATGGAAAAATAATCGAGTTTACATTGGTAATAAAAAAAAACCTGTTTCTTTTCCTTTCTTTTCCTATCTTAATCCTTACATAATACTCAAAATAATGATATTTAAGAAACCTGTCATCTGAAATACATCTCATAAAGTAGTGATGTAAACTGTCTAACTATACGGATGCATTCTCAAACGAGAAACAGCCAAATGCAGCTTGCAGTCTCAGTGACTGGCATGACCATGGGCATTGGCAGCAATGATGGCACAGAGCAATAAGCCAATGTGTTAATTCTGTCCCTCAGCCAGCATCGCTCACAGCCAGTCCTGCAGGGTCAAGACAGCTCACAGTTCAATGTTTTTCCAACTATATGACACTTAGTTCACCTCAGGAATTGCCTGGTAATTAGCTGTTGTCTTGAATCACTTGTATTTTTCTTTCAGGGAAAACATTAACTTGGGCAAAATGCCGGCCCTGGAGGAGTAAAGTTTGAGGAAAGCCGCTCTAAGCCACTTACCTTACATTAAATCTTAGGTATCAGCTCCCTTAGGAAATCTTTAACCTACTATATTTTATACAACACAACACCATTCTGCAATCCTTTCACATAATTTCTCACCACTGAACCACACATTGCCTATTTTCTTCCATATTTTGTCTAAGGTGCCTAAAAACAACAGGTGTGGCTGCTCCAGTGGAGGATGTGGAGTGGTCTCTGGTGTTCGGGCTGTGCAGAACTCATCTGGAGAGTCTTGTCGGACTGGGACTTCTGCTGGAATCAGTCATGGATCTCTCCCCAGGCCCACACAACGCTTATTAACTCAGTGCCAGCAGCGCTGGTGCAGCTAACTCGTGCCAAATCACTCAGAGAGTGCCTTCTTTTTCTTTTTCATCTGATTTCCTGTTCATCTCCTTTGAGAGGATTTTTTTGTGTCAGGCTACTGTTGTGATATTTGGGTGGACGCACTTCTAGCAAGAAATGATTCTTTAAACTCAGTAGTGTGGAACAGTGTAATAACATTTTTATCTTTCTTTTTTTTATAGTTTTTTTTTGTACAAATATAAACAGTACATTGCTCACGTTTTGGTTAGAAAATAATTAAAGCGATTAAAACGAATAAAAAGGACCGTTTTAATTATGTATATTTTCTCATTAAATAAATGCTCTTTATTATTAGAGATTCTGATGTTAGGAAAAATGAAACAAAAACTCAGGGCAGTGTAGGTTTATTTTGGTGTCATACAATTAAAATCTTTTAAAAAAAAAAAAAAAGGCTACAAATGTCCTTAATGTCTCTAACTTTTCATACAAACCAGTGTGTGTGAGCCCAGGCTAATTGTAGCAATCTAAGTGTTTTCACATTTCCATACTCTGCTGCATCTGTGTATGAAAAATATCCTATTCAATTTAACCCAATTAACTCATAATGTGAATGTAACCATTCTAGAGAAAAGGTTCAGGATCCTTCTTAGAAGCATAGGCACACCCACACACACACACACACACACACACACACACACTGAACTTTCACCACACACGTCTTTTCATGGCTATTAGTGCCCCGTCACTGTAGGCCAGTCTTCAGGGGGAAAATCCCACCATCAGCGGCAGATCATTTAAACCCATGAGTGAAAGGACTGAGCAGCCTGCGCCTTTTCAGCCACATTTCCAAGGCCATGATCTTACTTGCAAAACTCCTTATTAGCCACTCACTCCGGGGCTCTGTAGCAGCCCTAGCAAGGCTTCTGTGCCTCATAGGTGGGCTTCTGTTCAGGAGCGACAGCACTGAAGCCCTGCAGCACTTAGCCTCCACAATCATCCTCATCTCCCAAATTGTCCTGGAAGGAGCAACGTGCTCGGATTTGTCTAGGGCTGTTTTGTCCAAACTGGGGCACAGATGGGATAATGACTTTTACAAACAGCATTTTGATGAGAGGAGGGGAAAGGAGAGAGAGAGCAAGAGTGAGAGAGTGAGAGCGAGAGGAAAAAAGAGGAATCGTATGTAAAATGCACAAAGGCTCGCATAAGCACGTTGGGAGCTGCATCTGGAACAAACTAAAAAGATGTTTAATAATTTAGAAGCAAGCAGGCAGGCCTGATGCAGCTGTTGTGTGCAGGGGAGCATGAAAGGCTTCTCAGTGACAGCTGGCTCCTGCTTCTCCCTCGGTTGTGGCGTGGCAAGGAGACGGCAGATTTGGGATTAGCCAATCCCTGCTACTCTCGCCCATCTGCCACCAAGACCTCATCTCCTAACTCTGCCATACAATAAAGGGGAGAGAGAGAGAGAGAGAGAGAGAGAGAGAGAGAGAGAGAGAGAGAGAGAGAGAGAGAGAGAGAGAGAGAGAGAGAGAGAGAGACTGGGTGGGCACAGACACAATCACGGCCAGGATAGCACACACGGATATACACACAGCTCTCATAAACATATGCAGCAAGGCGAGCACGGCCGTCAGCCCCCCGAGCGTGTTTTGTTGACACGCGGCCAGTAGAGAGCTCCTCTCGTGCTGTAGCTCCAGGGCACATTTTGCCCTCCACACATTTGCAGGAATACAAAATGTCGCTGGCCACAAACAATGCTTGGGCCTAATTGGCCGAATTAACCGAGCCATGTCTCCCATCCCTGAAATGATTAGCATAGCTCAGCTGGGAGGGTGAGAAGAGGCTGGGGGTGGGGTGGAGATGAGGGTGACCATGGGGGGCGGATAGAAGAGATTTGTTGGGGGACGGCCAGGTGAAGTTATGTTTGCCCATGAAAGAGAAGTGATCATGGGTACAGTCCCAGCTGGGCCTCCGTCTCCGAGTGCCAGCAAGATAACGGTTAGTGGTGAAGGGGATTTGTAGCGCTTGGAGCTGCTCTTCTCATCCGCTCCAGACGGCTCATCTCCTGGCCAAGTGCCCTTTTTTCCACAGGAGCTTGACACATCTCTCAGCTCTGTTAATCAAAAACCCCACACCAGCACCAACACACAGACCACAATACAATGCTACAGAGATCCTGGGGATTTTTATTAAACACAATATTTAATATTTATTATACCATGGGCATGTGAAAGCCTCCTTACTGAATGATTGTCATGAATTCCTATATTGGGAGTTTGCATGAATTACTTTTTTAAATTCGGATACTTTTTTGTCAACACTTTATTAAGCCTTTATTTTAAAATAGCCTTATTGTCTGTACAGAGCCACATCTATACAGACATTTCTATCCATCATTCAATCTAATATCAAACAGGAAAGAAATCAGAAAAATTTCTATTTCATTTTAGCTGAAGCTCAGTGAAGAACGCTGAAGTCTTTTTTATCCTAGAGTACTCAAGGGGGCATTGAAAATGAGGCCTTGAAATCAGGCAGTAGATTAAAACTCAAGCCCAACATAAAGAGGACCAGAGAATAAACCCTCTCTGTTTTTTTGTTCCGTGTAAATGTTCCCCAGGTGAGTTCACCATGGGAGTGTGTGTTCAAGGTTGTGGGACAAGGTCCTGAAAGTGATAAAGCACGGAGAGGCGAGTTTATTCCTGCTCAATATGGTCTGTGATCTCGATGGAGCTCAGCCCAGCTGTCCGATCGGCTGCTGCAGATTCCCTTACCTGAATTCCATGCTGTGCTCCTCAGATCACTGCCTGTATCTTTTCGCCTTTTAAAGCTCGACTATAGCCGAGAATCTGAGGCGTGTTAATACGCTCTCCTTCCTGCCAGATTCCCACAAGGCTGAGAACAACAAACTCCCAAAGTCAGCAAGCCATAGAGGAATGCTGAGAATAAAAGTGCACTTGTGTACCGGTAGTTAATACTCCACTAGCCCTGGGCCATCTGATTACCCAAAAGTGCACCTTAAAACACAAGTTCTAGATTTCACTGATTAATTATATTTTACTTAATTCCCAAGCCTTCTCCTACTTTCTTTTTCATTTGCTCATTTTTCTCTCTCCATCCTTAACCCTTCATTTGTTTTGGGATTGTCCATTGGTGTCCTACTTACAGTAACTCTGATTTTTTTTAACTCTCTGAGTCACATTGATGACCAATCAAACCAAATCTCTCCCAATGCCTATGTTTAAGCCCAAGAAACCACCTGTCACTGGTATAAAAAGTAATTAAACTACCTACAGAGTAGCACAGCGTAGTGTATGATCAGGGTGCTTTGAATAGACACACATCTGTTTTGCAGCCATTAATTTTGTTCAATCGGTGATCGTGTCGTATGCACCGTGTTGTTAAACTTTCCCACAATGAGCAATATAAATGGGTTTAAAAGAGGTTTATGTTAATAACAATTTAAGCAGTTTGCTTTCATTGTTGCAAAACGCAACATTAAAAATTCATCTTAAACATCTCAACAAACACCTCAGACACCCACCATGTCATTAATCTCTCCATAGCCCACGTCATCTACCCCTCTCTCTCTCTCTCTCTCTCTCTCTCTCTCTCTCTCTCTCTCTCTCTCTCTCTCTCTCTCTCTCTCTCTCTCTCTAGTGGCCTGAAGCTTCTCTAGGACGGACTAAAGTGACACAGAGGGAGGTGCATTGGCGCTGGAACACTATTGCCGCAGGATACGTAAGACTGAAGGTGAGCCGCCTGCTCTTTCATCACTTTCCCGGATCGATGTGGTGTGGAACAGAGACCTGGGTGGCTCTCGGGGGAACAGTGGGCAGCCTCCTGCTGGGGGGCAGGCCCCGAGCGAGGGAGCAGGACGAGTAAAGAGACTCTCACACCTCCCTCATGGACCCTTTGGTCACATATGGAGAGCACAAACACACCCAATGTTTCAAACAGTGCATAGGGCTGCAGGGGCTGCATGTAGATTGCCTCACCACAGTGCCATATCTTATAAGACATGTCTCAATCCAAATATTTGAGGGAAAAATGCTATAAAATGGAAAAAGAAACGATCATAATGTAAATATTTTGAAGAGGAAAGTACACTGTCTAATCAAAACAACTCTAGATAAATACGTACCCCATCAAAATAAGAACATGGGATAGGAAATGCATATAGAAAATAGCTTCTTCATAGCTTTTTCATTTTATCACATAATTTCCATGTCAGAAAAAAAATGTATTCACAGAGTAAATTCACATTCCACAATGTTCAGAATTCTAGTAGGAAGAAAGTAATGAAATGAAAAAAGAAATGGAGAACACAAATGGAGAACATAACGATATGGGAACCAAAGGTAGATATTAGGATTAGAGGTACAGTATGCGTTAGTTTTCTATGGTGTTTCTATTTTTAATTGCTATGAATTCCCCTGGGGTTTGTACTGTATGAATATCCTACAATAGTCAAATATCTTAGGAGATCATAAAACATCAGATTTGAGGGTACTATCTATTATTTTTTTTTAAAACTGTTAATCTTACATCATGTGCATATCAAATGACAAAACTCATTAATAATCCTACATTCACAATTGCAGATTCTAAGTATAGCAGCATTTCTCTTCGATGTGTTAGGGTTCGGGGTATAAAGGGGCAGCAAAGCCTTCTTTTAAATTGATCACTTGAGGAAAAACAGGCCCTGCCCTCTCTCTCTCTCTCTCTCTCTCTCTCTCTCTCTCTCCAGACCAAAGCCCTCTTCTCCACCCACAGCCGCTGCATATGAGGCAATTACAAGGCAGCGACAGAGTGTGATGCAAACGTTCGACTTGCAGCTGGACAGATCTTTGAAACAAGTCACTGTTTAATTAGGTTAGGCAGCCATTTCCTCCCTACAAATTAAAGCCCCAGAACTGCACACAATTAATCTGCATCTGCGGGTCCCGTGCGGTTCCCCAAGAGAAGCCGCTCCGGTTCCTCAGATCTGACCCCGAGGGCCCTCGCCACTGCGGGAAAAAAGCAATTATAAAAAACAGCTCTCACTCTAATCTGCACAAACTCCTGCATGCACACAGTTATTGATATTCTAGAGCAATGATGGAAACTTAATTTAGGCTTCCACTATTAACCATAATAACTGTATTACAGTGTAGTGGCCGCAAAAAATGGTAGCCATTTAAAATACCGTTACAATTAATAATGCCTAAAAGAACAATAATTGTTATTTCTAATTATCAGTTACTTATTTAACAATATTATCTATCTATCTATCTATCTATCTATCTATCTATCTATCTATCTATCTATCTATCTATCTATCTATCTATCTATCTATCTATCCATGTAAATGCTATAAAGACTAAAAAAAGACTGTATAGACAAAGCTTCATTTTTGAAAGTTTTTTAAAACAAAAGTTTTGCTTTAAGGTTTTTACACATTTGTAGACGACTATGTAGATGTAGATGTTCTACAGATGTTTTTAAAAAAGTTTCTTGAAACTTGGAAAAGTGTAAGTTTACTCAAGATAGTCTTCCATAATTTGGAGAGCAACTAAGTCATGGACACCTACATCCTGTGGAAGGTACGGCAAGTGCTGTTTTTAATTTCTATACAACCGTGTGTGTGTGTGTGTGTGTGTGTGTGTGTGTGTGTGTGTGTGTGTGTGTGTGTGTGTGTTCTTTCTTTAAAAAAATTATGGGACTGTGCACAGAAACACATGACACAAGTTGTCGACAAAGCATAATTACGTGACAAATAATGGTATTTTATTATTATTGTAATGTACTATGAAACAAAATGACTGGCTTCATATGATCAGCAGAATTGCTTACCTGGAAAAGTGCTCTCAGTCTGTGCATTTGCTATAAGCACAAAAGCAGATCCTGTGGTGTGCAACAATCCACTCCTTTCTAAATTCCCCTGTTCCCTGAGCTGCCATCTGCACACTGAGCACCTCAGAAAATCCAGAAACCCTGACCGTTCAACCATCATTCATCGATTATACTTATTATACATCACTAAATTCTGTATTTACCAGCAGGTGGGCCACACAGCGAGTGGTATAGAAAGTGTGTGTGTGTGTGTGTGTGTGTGTGTGTGTGTGTGTGTGTGTGTGTGTGTGTGTGTGTGCGTGTGTGTGTGTGTGTGTGTGTGTGTGTGTGTGTGTGTGTGTGTGTGTGTGTGTGTGTGTGTGTGTGTGTGTGTGTGTGTGTGTGTGTGTGTGTGTGTGAAGAATGAAAGAGACTCATAGTCTTTCAAAAATAAAAAAGGTACTTGTATTCTGATGTAGAAGTACACAGGAACAAGGAAAAGCCATTTGACCAAACGTCATGGCCGTGTCCCATTTTACTGGCTAATATCCCCAGGAGTCAAATTTAATGGCTGCTTGAGTGCCCTCAATCTTTAAACATTCTCCATCATTCTGTGTTTCATTTATTTTTTAGAATGACAAAAAAATAAGGCCAAGGTGAAAAACAGGTAGTAAAAAAAATGCATATAAATAAGTAAATAAATAAATAAACCAAAAAAATAAATAAACAATCCTGTCAGAGTGACACTTAAAGTCCTGTTTAAGAGAGCATGTCCTTGTTAATTTGAGCACATTAAAACCGGGCTCAGGGCTGGAGAACGGGATTTGCATCTTCTTCACGAGCTGACTTTGCAAGTGTGTTTGTCTACAAAGCAGATTTAAATGAAGCTATACATGATTCATGCACTGTACTTTCAAGTCACTCCTTGCTGAAGAGCGAGACCTTAACATTTCTGTAGGCTAATTATTTGAAGCGGTCTTGGGCAGCTGTCTTAGAAGTTTCAAATGCACCGATATGGAAAGCATATAGAAGAAGAATTTAAATATTATATATTTTGTGAAAAGCTTTTTTTTTTAAACTTTGTTCCTTGATTTCTCCAATTTCGCTACAACAGTTTAAGCTGTAGCCACATCATAATTATTGACATTAATGAGCTTAAGTGTTGTAAATGGAAATGTTTTAAAAACACTGTGAAGAAAACCTCATATTTAGTTTTGCCTCAATTTGTTCACCTGCAAATTCACAAATGAACTCTCTCCTGTCATACCAGAGAGTATAAAGGTCTGATTCATGTAAATCCAGCCCACCAATTTTTCTGAACTTCTGCTCACTGGACAGCATAACGTTGGATGTTGTAGCCTAGGGGTTAAGGTGTTGGATTACCAATTGGAAGGTTGTGATTTCAAATCCCACATCCACTGCCACTGTTGGGTCCCTGGGCAAGGCCCTTAACCTTCAATTGCTCCGTTATATAAAATGTAAGTTGCTCTGGATAAAGGTGTCTGCCAGATGCTGCTGTAAAAAATAACCAACTCTGAGAAAAAGACCATCAGCCCTCTTCCACATACATGAGCTTAGAGATACATACACTTGTCTAGTGTGATTGATTCGCAGTAAGAGTATGCCATCCCTCCTATCCAGAGAACATAGTTAAATCTGTTCCCGTGTCTCACAGGCATGGATAGTTGTGACATTTGCACTAGCGACCACTCAGTAATAAGGTAAACACTTTCCTGTTGCACCTATTGGCAGCCTAATGTGACTTTTTCCACAATAGACATTTAAGCAGCTGATTAAACATAATTCCCTAAAAAAAAAAAAAAATAGCAGGAAGTGAACGCTGTCTTAACGTATGAGCTCTTGTGTTTTCTCCCTCGCTATGTGGACAGTCCTCTTTAGACAAACTATCTGTATGCTTAACCAGCAACAAATAAACCATCCCATTTAAAAAGTGGAAAATGAATTAAGTAGTTAATACAGTGTGTATAGACATTTACATCGTTTCATCTATGGAATATTCACGACCCTATACATACTGTGCACAGTTAGATTTAGAAGCTGGTTGTTGACTGTTTGCTGGTTGTAGAGGGCTTTTTTTTAAATTTATTTATTTATTTGTTTGTTTGTTTTTGAATTCTATTTTATTCATTTTTTTATTTTTTTATTCTTTACTTTTCTGTATGACATTTAGTGTGTACAGCAAACTACTGTAAGAATTTCATTGTGCAGGGAAACATGTTTTATGTCTGTGCATATGACAATAAACACTTTGAACTTGAACTTGAACACCATTTGACTTATTGCTAATTATTGCTCCAATTATGCCATTAACAACATTTTGTATTTATTTAAACATTTTGTATTGTCATTGCTTATTGTATGCATGCACTTTTTTTACTTTTCACCTTCATAGCATTAACATAATCTTTTCTTTCTTTCTTTCTTTCTTTCTTTCTTTCTTTCTTTCTTTCTTTCTTTCTTTCTTTCTTTCTTTCTTTCTTTCTTTCATAATCTAAATAGCTTCCTGCTCTTCCATTGCATTTCCTCTGAGCTGTAAAAACCTTTGACCTTTCAATAATAAATAAATAAATAAATAAATAAATAAATAAATAAAT
>NC_062525.1:7950422-8032922 GCF_022655615.1 Tachysurus fulvidraco
TGCTAAGCTCATTCGGGTCTAATTAATTTGCTCTTATTAGATAAATAAGTGGGTGAGGGGGTCCGCTCTCTCCGCGGTGACACTGTTTGCCCAGTGGAGATTCAGTAATAAAGTGTACAAATTCACCAGATAATTGTTAGCTGATACTGCCGCTGCCCCCTCAAGTGTACATACTTGAACCAACCGCTCCAAGCCCAGGGGGTGGGGGTGGGCTTTCGTCTGTGTGTGTGTGGCTGAGTGTAGTTAGGAGAGGGTGTTACTGCATTATTCATTTCCAATGCTAAGAGCCTGTGGTGGTGGAGAGGGAATGGGGTCTCTCCCTTGGTCTGGAGTCAAGGAGAGGGAGGAAATTACAAGACCAGACCTGTTCGCTTGGACTAATAGCCAAAAGGCATTCTCACAGACAGATAAATGGATATTTAAATTAGATTTGCTTTGGACATTCAACTGAGATAGTTTTCATTAGATACATAATCATTGAGGCAACGTGAGCGCCGCACTGTTGACTCGCTTAAGATGAAGGCAATATGAAACAAACCGGCACCTTGCTCTTAAGACTAATATGATACTCCACCCATACCAATGTTACGATTAAAATTATAATTTAAGGTGGCAGCTTTAACTGATATTCAGATTCATGTCTTGTTTGATACAATGAGAGATGTCAATTAAGGTGGGGAAAGAAGAAGCCAAGCAAGCTTGATTTAAAATATTGTAGCATGTAATAGAAAGTTAATGATTCAAAATCGAATATCCTTTTCCCTCCCATTCCCATGGCACTAAATTTGGGAAAATAAGAAAGTTGTAGTCGTGTGGTATGAGGTTGTTAAAGCAGCAGTATGAAGAGATGGATATGGAGCAGATTTAGACTTATAATAGCTTTCTGCAGCATTGATTTATCTGCTGTTTTCCTTTCTCTTGTATTTATGTTTTCTGAATCCATTTGCTTGTGTTGGGTCTTTCAGCACGATCCATCACTCCCTCAGGGTTTTGCACTGTCCATATGAAAATTAAAGATTTTTTTTTCTTTCATTCTGTAATAAAAGGAGATACTCTGACTTAGGTAAATTCCAGCCGGTTGAAATCCATGTCTGCCAAAATTGTTCTTGAGGGGCCGTAAAACGTGGGCATGTCAAATTAACCCAAGGGATTGCCTCTCTGCTCTTTGTGGTGAGCCACAGGTTTAGAAAACCGAAATTGACTGGACACTGTCAGTTAAATAGGCATTTCCATGCACTGTTTTTCAAATGGGCTTCCTGCAGATGGCCACGAATAACGGAATGTATTACTTTTCTTTAAAGCTTTACTGTCGAGCTCTATATCAAAAGCTTTAGAAAGCTGGATGTGGGGGGATGCTGTCTTTAACCAGGATTGACAGAGGCTCACCGCTGTAACACGTCCACTGAATTGGAGAATAGGTAAATTTGTCAGGAGACAAAGGACTGCCAGATTCCAAAGCAACACTTTCACTATATATTTCAGCTAATAAGGTATTAAATAGGTCTGAACAGCTCAAAGGGGATTGTGGTGGTTATAAAGGCAGCTGTACAGACTGAAATCCCTGACAATACCCCATTCAGACGGTTTTACATGTTTTCACTACGCTTTTATCAGCTTTCTTTATATGTCCAGTCATGAGTGTTGAACGTTGTCCACATTATAGATTAGGTTACGGAAGCAAGGCAGACTGGTTTTAACAATAATCTGAGACCTGAAGCCCACCACACAGTCTTAAACTGCTGACGATCAGAGAGTGTTCTCTAGGAAATCAGAAGAGTTTCCTAAAGAGATACTGGCAGTTTATTATTATATTATGTTATATTATAACTTTGTGCATGTATTTATGTATAAGGTTTTTACATTACTTCAGTGATCAGTACTTAATCAGATAATCTGTAATATCTGATGAAATGTAATGAACATTTAGTTGAATTTTTGCCTGTTTGATACAGTACTGTACATGCCAGTGTTAAGTAGACAGGTAGGTTTCATCGGATGGGCTGCAACCCAATTTTAACTTTGTTTTATTTTATTTTTTCCTGATAACATTATTCAATACCTATAACACGTCACACCGTTCATCAAAACTGGACAGTTTAAACTTTAAACTAAAAAAAGATTCTTCAGCTATTCGGTTTCAGCAATCATCTACACACTGGAGCTTCCTGCTCTTGGTTTACATTGATGTAGTCGTCTTCTGTTGCTCATCCACCTCAAAGCCTGACCTTGGGATGCTTTTCTGCTCATTATGTTTCTAAAAAGTGATCATTTGAATTACAGTAACATTTTTATTAGCAGTTCTCTTCTCAACTTTTTCATCAGCATGGAGATGGAACTGCACTCATGAGATGCTTTTCTGTCTTTTCACCATTCTGTGCAAATAAGCAAACAAGCCACTGTGAAAGTCAGAGAGATGACATTTTTTACTCTTTCTGACATTTGTGAACATTAACTGAAGCTCTTGATCTGCTTCTGCTTGATTTTAGACATTGCATTACTGCTTGGCTTGTTCAATTATTCAGGTGCGCATGTTCCTGTTAAAGTGGCTGATGAGTGTATATTCATCAGTTTAATCTATGTGGGATAGAAATAGAACACTATTCATGTAATCATTTGCATGCATATTCATACAGTATTAGTATTACACTAGATGTAGGCCCAATGATCCAACACACACACACAAAAAAAACTGTGACAATAAGCCTTTTGGTGTGTGAATCTGCAGATTCACTGAAAGCAGAAAAGCATTTGCCTTGGATGGCAAGTGTGTTTTTTTGAGCTAAACAGAAGAATCACATGACACAGTGTAAATCGAGAACGCATGTCATGGCCCTCTATAAGAAAACACTTAATCTCGGCTTGTCTACGAGGTACAAGGCGAGGAATGGTGAGAAAAGCGCCACATTGACATAGCATTTCAGCTTAATCACGTCTCCACACGTTCTTTAAGTGACAGAAACACAGGCACGCATGAAAAAAAGAACAGCGGCACACAGTGACACAGGAAATCAGCACGCTGTCAACACCAAACGGTGTGAGGCACAATGCTACACAGCCCTGTTTGGTTACATGTCATGGCTGCTTCAGTCACACAGCAAGAGTTATGGTAATGCTTGCTGAGGTGAGTAGGTGTGTGTTTATTTATACCTTAACAAGCAGAGCATGCCTTGTTATGTGTGTAGGTATGTTTGTGTATGCACTAGTGAGAGAGCTGTGTGTGTGTGTGTGTGTGTGTGTGTGTGTGTGTGTGTGTGTGTGTGTGTGTGTGTGTGTGTGTCAGCATAACTTTTTTGGCACTGGCAGTGTAAGAGGCAACGGCAGGCCTGGCAGCAGACAGCGCCTCCCGCTAGAGGCTTTCAAGTCTACTTACACTGGCTTCTTAGGACTTTTCATGTTCTTATGGAAAATATCCCTTTGAAATCCCCAAGCTGCACATTTTAATCTCATTTGTGAGGGAGAGTGATGCCGAGACAGGGCTTGGGAGAGACAGGACTTGGGAGAGAACATTTCCTCTCTCTCTCTCTCTCTCTCTCTCTCTCTCTCTCTCTCTCTCTCTTTAAAGCATAATTTCATTCGTCAGGAGAATCCCTAGCCTGGAATAGCAGTAGTGATTTAATTGATTTTAATCATCCACCTGAGAGAAAAAAGATGCGGCCCTCTATCCTGAAAGATAATGCCAAGCACCTTCAACAATATCTCACTCTTAGTTAATGCTTTCCTTCTGCTGTCACCCAGTGAAGGGCAAGTTTGATGTATTTGGAATATAATAATAATAATAATAATAATAATAATAATAATAATAATAATAATAATAATAATACTGCTGTGACATAGTGGATAGCATGACTGTCTCAAAAGTGCCAGGGCCTCTGATGTGATCCTGAGCTCATGTCATTGTTAGTATTGAGTTTTGCATGATCTTCATGTTTCCATATGGGTTTCCATTGGGTTCTCCAATTTCCTTCAGCCATCCAAATCATACCAGCAGGTAGACTGGTTATGCTAAATTTCCCATAGGCATTGGTTTGCTGTCCAGGGTTTGGTTCCCACCTCGTGCCCAGTGAATCCCAGACTGCTAAACCTGATTATTTATTTATTTTATTTTATTTTATTTTGCAAAGATCAATACAGGATGAGTTAGAAATCTACAGTTATGTGTTTATGTATATCAATAATTCAAGGTCAATGTAAAACAGTTGTCAATAAATAAATTCAACAATCAATCAATCAATCAAGCAATCAATCAATGATTTTGTCCTTTTATTCTGAGCAGTCAGTTTTAGCTTAGAAGTTTCTAAATATTGGAGAGCAGTCATTGTGGATGTTGAGTTGTCATTCCCTCTGGCCGGATGAATGTGCACGTGAGAGGCTTGGATTAACAGTCAGTAGCACAGTGCAGCTCGTTAACAGGAGTCTACACTCTATCAGAGGCAGCCATGATAACTAATGCATTGGATTGATTTAGAAACGCACCGAGGAACAGTAAATCCCCAAACTGCCGATACATTCACTCATCTGCATTCAGCCTTGTGATGAAAGACACACAGACGTCCATGGTTCCAGTCAAAGGCGATACATTTTAAAATAACTAGACAGATTTTAGAGCTTAATAACCTATAATGAAAGTCAGTGTTTTAAATTCTTACTAAAACACCACAGAAATCTAGTAGGAGTCGCACATGTTTTGAAAGGATGTTGGTAACAAATGATATACAGCATGCACAGTAGCATCTAGTTAGAAAATGTCTTTGGAAAAACCATATACTGTACAAGCAGCTGACTGGCTTTACTGTTTACTGCTTTCAGTAATCTAATAAGCCAGAAAGCTCATTTGCATGAAGCACATTAAGGATTCAAAAAGTTATTAAAAATGCCTTAATTAACCCCAAAGCATATAATTTGAGATGAAGTATATTTATATCCATAAAATATATGTGCCTGAGTTACTTTATGTCCTGTGTCTGGAATATATTGTACAGAAACATACAGACGTGTTGGAAAAATTAATCAAAAGTTTTTTTTTATGTTTGGATAAAGACGTTCAGCGACACTTCACCAGGTTTTTATATCCTTTACCGTGAGTCTTAATATCTTGCTTACTTACAGTAGATCGAGAAAAATCTGTTTATTTATTGGGTAAAAAAACTTCATGGTCGAGACTTAATCACTTAAGTGGAACCGGCATTTTGAAGTTGATGACAATCCATCTTTTCAGTAAATACTCCAATTATTCCACTGTCCCTAACCACATTAGTGTGAGTGATTCTAAAATGGTTTGTGACTCTGAAAGTTTCATTTCCCCCCTCTGCTCCCTTTAGGATATGGCTTCAATTTGTTTTATAAGAAATATGCAGAATAAAAGCAAATAGAGCGAGCTGCAACAAGCCATTAGTTTTAAAATGGTTTGGTGAATAATATAGCATGCAAGAATAGCAAAACAGCTGATAAACAGCTTGGGGAGGGAATTTCAAAATGTAGTATACTAATATTTAATTTATTAACTTCACATGGGAACAAACATTTAGCTGCTGAATGTTTCAGATCAGAAACAGGAAAACGCTGTGATTAATGCTTCTTTAGACTGACCACAAACAGGGCCCAGTGCTGGTTAACTACGCTGGAGTTCAATTGGCACAATACAATACTCACAATAATAACTATGCCCTGTAATAGGAGTCATTAATAAGAGACATGTTTGTGTGCAGAAACGATATGAAATTTATATCAATCCCTGACATCTCACTTCAGAAAATTTGATATTCATACATAAAGAGAAATCATGTGTCGCATCGGTGAAAATTTAATTGTAATCGGCTTTGAACACCTCAATGATCACATTTGTCAAAATGCTCAAATCATATAAAACAATATTCAGATCTGAACCTCATGTAAACACACACTACCAACGTTCCATTTCTGTCAGAGATATGTAGCACTTTTCTGACATTACTTATAATCCAATTTTAATTTAAGGCGGTAACCTACAGCACTTGAGCTAATCTAGCCATCAAATCTGACATTTACCCACTAATTCACGGTTCATGCATGATCATGTGAATCATTCATACCGCATTAGAGCCAACAGAGTCATATTTAATTTAGTGTATGTGAATGAATCACTCACTAACATGGAATGAATCGCGGACAAACATCTACGTGTCCATTTAACATTATAGGATATTATTTATATAAGAATTATTAATAAGTACCTATTCCAAAGCCTTATTTTTTTCTCAGAATTTTTGAACAAATATTTAGCCTAGTCTTAGACTACAGAGACATTCCTAACGTTAGACTTTGGATAATCATGGAGAAGAATTTTGACATTTTTTTCCTGTACTGTGAAAACCATCTGACTGGTAATTTGAGGCTTAAGGAAAGTTTTTAAATTGTGTCAAACTATGTGAATATACCACATGGGTGGATACAGTAACAACTGTGCTCTTTTTGTATTATTCATAAACGATAAGGACAAAATGAGATATCAACATTTGAGCTACGCTGGTAGCCAAAAATTCTTTGAAAAAATAGTCCCATCGTGATAAAAATTCAAATCAATTTTTATTTGTTTAGCACTTTTAACAATGGACATTTTCTCAAAGCAGCTTTACAATACATAAGAAACATACTGTAGTAAAAAGATTAATATAATACAGTAATGTTCAAGATTAATATTAGACTTTTATTTAAATGTGTTTGTATTTGTCCCTAATGAGCAAACCTGAGGTGACTGTGTTGAGGGAAAACTCCTAAGATGGAAGAGGAAGAAGCCTTGAGAGGAACCAGACTCAAAAGGGAACCTCATCCTCATTTGGGTGACAAAGGGTGTGGAGTGGAGGGTGTGATTTTTCAACTGTTATAAACACCGTAGAGAGTTATTATGAATAATTTCCTTTCTACAGTCATATACAGTCTCACAATTGTGAATTGATTAGGAGGTTTTTGTCCTCAAAGACCACATGGATTTGGAATCTTCACTTTGAATGTTCAAAATTCTTGTGAAACTCTAGATGCCTCAGGATCCTCACAGCGTTGACCTTATCTCACTTAAAGGTCCGAAATCTTCATGACATGGAACATAACTGGAGCTAGTACAATCTATGGATCTGGAGCACACAGTTTTAAGATGTATCATGTACACGCCTGACTAAAGAGATAGGTAAAGAGAAATTAAACAGTTTAATCTACATTTAATCTACAAACTAGGAGAGTGTGTCTGAGCCCCGAACACTGTCAGGAAGGCTATTCCAAAGTTTAGGAGCTAATACGCTAAACCGCCTTCAAACATCATGAAAGTGAATACAATACTCTTAAACAGTATCAATAATATTTAATGTTGGTTTACATCTGACATTCTAAAACAACAACATCACTTTTTCCTCATATAACTGACACTTGTTGAAGATGCTGTGTAGCTTCTCTGCTTAGACTATATCATATGTATGGTGTGGTATGGTATGGTGACAAGCCAATTGGTATATTTACAAATAAAGATATCACTTTCACTTCATATATATATAAAATTGATATAGAATACTGCTTATATTATTTTTATATAAATGCTCTCACTTTATTCCTTGTGAGTCCCAGACTTAATATTGCATGTCATACAGAGGGGGTTCACCTGCAGCCATACAAGCAAGTTGGGTTACGTAGTGCTATCATTTGTGCCTTAAGGCCATTTCCTTGAGGCACACATTTTGCATAATACATCTTACCCATCTACAATATAGAACTGTTCTGGAAGATTCTAATGTTTATCCATGTGTCTATCCTTAGTGTTAAGTCCAAATTCATTGTAACCATTCTGTACCAATGATATTCATACTAACAATTGGATTAAACTGCTGAGTTTGAACACATGGAGAAATATATGATTTTTAAGGTCTTAAACTCCTTAATGCCTTTTTATCATCAAAAGATATTCTGTATGCTTGAAGACGCAAATGATGTATTGTTCTATGTAAAGTATACAACAATAGTCTTCTCTCTGAAGGATTATCAAATGATTGGTGAACTACATGGTATGAGAAAGCCCTTTGGCAGCAGTCAGGCTTGTCTTAACACCCAGACCATGGACGTGGTTTCATACACATTTCACCTAAGGGCCTGTTTGGATTTGTGTTTTTCACCTGCAGGGTATGTGACATCAGCAGAGAGTGCATTTTTGGAAAGGGTTTGCAATGGTACAGGAGATACTTCTAGAGGTAACACAGTGTCTATAATAAAAATAGAATTCATGTATATAATTCAAGCAATAGATTAGTATCAAATTCTCCATTCATTATTACATAGAGCATAGAGGAAACTACGGTGGCCGAGAAGTGCAAAACACATTAACAAATCCGAAAACAAATTAACAAATCTGAAAACACATTCACAGATCCGAAAACACGACTATTCAGACAACCTGGAAACGGTAGGTATCGTTTGTGAATGGAAACTTACCGATATAGAGGTATGGAATCTTATGTGTAATGTGTAAAGTTCTCCGTTTAAATATAAGAAAATAACAAAATTAATCCACAGTAATCCATTCCATCTATCCATTCCAACTTTTTCCCTGCGACAGACTGTTGAACTTCATGTATACCTTGAGTGACAGGTGTCTTGTCCAATGATCGGCAAGTGTTCCAATCACAAACTATACCAACCTCTTTCGGGTTGTCTGAATTGTTGTTGTGTTTTCGGATATGTTAATGTGTTTCGTGCAACGACTCAGACAACCCGGAAAAGGTAGGTATAGTTTGTGAATGGAAACTTACTGATCATTGGACAAAACACCTGTCATTCAAGATATACCGGTGAATGTCAAGTGTCTTGTCCGATGATCGGTAAGTTTCCATTCGCAAACTATACCTGCCTTTTCTGGGTTGTCTGACTTGTTGTGTTGCCGGATATGTTGTTTTGTTTACGGATTTGTTGTTTTGTTTTCAGATTTGTTGTTTTGTTTTCGGGTTTGTTAATTTGTTTTCGTATTTTTTCATGTGTTTTCGGATTTGTTAATTTGTTTTCGGATTTGTTAATGTGTTTTGCATTTCTCTGCCACCGTATGAAACACAACTACGTGAAAAAAAAAACACAAGGACAATCAAATTCAATTAGCACTTGTAGCAGTAGACATTGTCAGGATGCAGGTTTACAGAAGTGCAGATGTAGATTTAGATTTAGTAATAAACAAGCCAGATGTAAGAAAAAACATGCCATGGATAAAATCCTAAAGATGTCATGAAGAAGAAACCTTGAGAGTAAGCAGACTTAAAGGGAACTATAATAGTGGGATTATAAACGATCTTTATAATAAGATACTGTATTGGTGAGACGAGTTGATTCTTTTGCGATTAAAGCAGTAAACCTTATATACAAGGTGACAGTATCCAGGTAAATATTCATGTCTAACATCATCATTATATATTCTCAAGTGATCCCCCATAAAAAAAATATTAAGCAGGTGTAAACTTGCTTAGCTTCCAAGACTAGCTTAGTGACATACATGTTTTGGCATTCTCAGAGTGGTATGACCATAAGCAGTACCCTAAATTTTGCAAAATGATCTATACTTTCTGACAGCTGAGATAGCACAGGTATAGTACAGTCATTTTAACACACGTCCAAAACTGAGGAAGTTTTTTTCAGACTCGAGACATTTACGTGAATTTGACCAAATGAGTGTGATCTAGTTGGATATTTTGTAAATATGACTCCTGTCGATTGTGCCATTGTGGCACAGCAGGTAGCTTTGTCACCTCAGAGTTCCAGGGTTTCGATCCTGAGTTACTTGTGTTACTGTTTTTCTGCTTTCCATATATATATATATATATATATATATATACCTAAAACATGTGAAAAGCTAAATTGGTTATGCTAAATTGCCCATAGCTATTGTCATTGTATAGGTTTGCATACAAAATTTATAGCACTGCTCCTGTCAGTGTCAGGCAACATTTATATTTTGTTCATGGTGCCTTGTGATGGACTGAAGTTCCATTCAGGGCTCCTTGTATAAGCTCCTGATTCCTTGGATAAGCTCCTGACCCTGAGCATGATAAAGTGGTAGTTAAATATGTATGAAATAATGCAAGCACAAACAACATATGTATCTGAAGCATATACGCAATAGCTTGAACCCTGACTCTACGTATAATGTAGTTATTCATACATACTGAGGCATGCAAAATGTGACAAAGTTGTTAGTATCAGACCATATTGGTTCTTCGCATTTATTGAATTCTCTTTACATCAGGCAAAGTTCTAAACTTTACCAACAAAAGCAGGCGTAGATGTTTGCCCTAGTTTCTTTCATTGTCGCAAAAAACAGATGCTGTGACATTTTTGGTTTGTCGTAATGTTGTGTTTACATTCAGATGTCATTCCAGTCTCTGGGAATTGTGTAAATACCCCACAGCATCACAACATGTCAAGAGGAAGCCTCTAGGTTTTCTTATACTGAAGTCCCTCCGCACCTCGCAGCAGCTACTATATAGCTCCTTGAGCGAGATGCACTTTATCAGGTTTTTATGATACTACATTCGGTGCAGTTCTATCCTAAAAAAGCTCCTAGCAAGACATGAATATCGTGTGTAATTCAGTGATTTCACATTCCACTCACTCGCTCACTCACTCGCTCACACACTCACTCTCACTCACTCACTACCTATCTCTCTATTTCTCATACACTGTCTCTTTTCTACAGCTATTTTTACTGAGCTTCATTAATCTTTGTTGAATACAATGACATACATCTTTAATGTGCTTGCTGTCAAGTCATATTTCAGTTCAGGAGCAGCAAAGTGAATGACAGCAAGCAAGATTAATAAATTTAACATGGACTGTATAAATTTTTAACCGAACAAGAATGAGGGGGTGGGCTTTCTCTCTCTCTCTCTCTCTCTCTCTCTCTCTCTCTCTCTCTCTCTCTCTCTCACACACACACACACTCATCTCCCTCTCTCACTTCTTCTGCTTCTGTTTTCAGACCAGTAGATTTATGGCAAGTAAGACAATTGCATTTGCTCAAAGTTGAAGGTCTCAGTATAAATAGATTTACATGTCATTAATAAGTAAATGAAGGGAAATTCCCTTCAAGTTGACACAAGTACATGAGCAGATTCTCCACATTAAAGAAGTAACCTGAAAAAACCACAGTGGAATAGCGGGAGTCAGGGAGCATGTCATCTGCTCTACCCTCCTTTCTCTCTTCCTCTATCATCTTTCTCCACCCTTTAATTACTGGGATGTGATTATGGATCCAGTACCTTGCCACCTAGGTGTTGAAAAATGAGTGCCATGCAGAGCCCATGCTAATCAGTTTAGACATAGAGAGAAGAGGGGAGGAGAGGAGGGGATAGGAAAGGAAAGGAGAAGAAAGGAGGTGAGAAGAAAGGAGAGAAGAGGAGAAGAAAGGAGGGGAGAAAAGAGTAAAGGATAGGAGAGGAGAAGAAAGGAGAGGAGAGGAGAAGAATGGAGGGGAGAAAAGAGTAAAGGATAGGAGAGGAGTAGAGAGGAGAGGAGAAGAAAGGAGAAGAATAGAGAGGAGAGAAGAAGTAATGAGAGGAGTAGAGAGGAGAGAAGAAGAAAGGAGAGGAGAGAAGAAGAAAGGAGAGGAGATGAGAAGTAATGAGAGGAGTAGAGAGGAGAGAAGAAGAAAGGAGAGGAGAGAAGAAGAAAGGAGAGGAGAAGTAATGAGAGGAGTAGAGAGGAGAGGAGTAGAGAGGAGAGAAGAAGAAAGGAGAGGAGATGAGAAGTAATGAGAGGAGTAGAGAGGAGAGAAGAAGAAAGGTTAGGAGACGAGAAGTAATGAGAGGAGTAGAGAGGAGAGAAGAAGAAAGGAGAGGAGTAGAGAGGAGAGAAGAAGAAAGGAGAGGAGATGAGAAGTAATGAGAGAAGTAGAGAGGAGAGGAGTAGAGAGGAGAGAAGAGGAATAGAAAGGAGAAGAGAAGAAAGGAGAGAAGAGGCAAAAAGGAGTTGTTCTTTTTGAAAGGCAGGTTAAAACATGTGCAAGAACAAATTTTGTAGAGCCTCTTCATCCGTAATGACTTTAAAATATTTAATTCAAATCTTAATTCCTTCAAAGCAAGCATGAATTAAAATCATTAAGGTGCTAGATTAAATTAACATTTTAAAAAGGTACAAAAAATGAGAGAAAAAAATATCTCTTTTTTCCCCCCTCAGTGGTGGTGTTAAGGGGGTTCTTTCCAGGTCCCTGCAGAGATCATTTGCGGTACATTCAAACCCAGTGAGAACTTTTGCAGCTCGAGTTACGGTTGATGTGAGACACGGTTTTGCAGTAGCTTTAGCGATTATGGGAAATCATATGCAAAGCCGGGGTCCTGATCCGAAGTTAATTTATAATTGTGTTAAAGTTATTAATTAGCTATGTTGTTATTAGGAGAGCATGAACTACAAAGGATTTATCTTCCACACAACAACATGAATTGGAGGCACTTCTGCAGCCCCTTCTTTCTATTCCTTCCTCTCCTCTCATGCATGTTTATTTTATTTGCTTTATTTACTTATAGCAATCCGTTCATGAGGAATAGCAGCTTGAATAGTTTCTCTCTTTACAGGATGTTTCCATGGCTGACTTTTCCTTTCCGTCAAAAGGTTAACAAAAATGAGCATGTTAAAAAATGATAAACATAACACAAAGCCATGACATCAGACAAATATGTTTGTTTTCATCACATTATTTTTTTTTTTTAATAGATAGGGAAAAAGATGCTCGTACACAAAGTGTGACCCAAATATTTGAAATGTGCCTCGCCCTGGAATGAAGGCGTCGTTGAAAATCCTCTGGAAATAACATATTGGATCCAATTTTCCATCTTAGGCTGCTTGCCAAACTAATTAATTTAGTGCGGAATGGGCAGTTAACTCGCAGTGCGCCGACAGCGGAAAACATAAATAAGGATCATCATGATCCGGCGTATCCTGAGGAGCAGATTGGACACATATGCACAGTTAATGTCAATCAAAGTTACTTCAGAAATGCTGTATCTCCACAATATGGTGCTCTAGCTGCACAACTGCAACCTGGCACCGAGAAACAGGCGGGGACTCGGTTATAAACCGTCGCTTCAAACTGATACATTGAAGGTATAAATCAGGGGTGTCAGACTCCAGTCCTGGAGGTGCCAAAGCTCTACAGAGATTTGTGTTTTTCCCTTTTCTAGCACATCACATTCAGCACATGAAGGCTTTGCTAATTAGCTGATGAGTTGAATCAGGTGTATTAAATGAGGTAGAATGATAAACTCTGCTGTGCTGCCGGTGGTCCTTCTGGATTGGAGTCTGACACCCCTGATATAAAATCCAGTGTGTGCTAATTAAGAAATATTATACACACAATCTAAAAAAACAAAACACCTAAATATATAAACCAAATGTGGTTCAATAAATATATGTGTCAGTCATTATTGATCTCTGTGTATGTACAGTATGGAACAGGCGTCGATCTTAATGCTGTGTTAAATCCATGCATTTTATTAATCTAGCTACAGCAAACATTGCACTTGTATCTGACTGCCTGTGCCTTGTGCGTATGCATATCTATGTTGTATAGCTTAAATTATTGTAGAGTCGTCCATGTAGCAGAAAAACACTTTGGATATGCTCAAAAGAAACCCCTTCTCAAAGGAAGTGCATCCTCAAAGAAGTAGAGGATATCTGAAATTCTTTTTAATGTCTGGATCAGCAGTGGAGAGGAGTCGAGGCCTACTGGTGGCTTCGCCATTAACTGCTGGCCTAGATTCACATGACCGGGCATCCATCCAGCTCCCTACTGTACATAGCACACACACACACACACACACACACACACACACACACACACACACACACACACACACACACACACACACACACACATGCACATATATGTGGGCACACACACATACACACATACACGTACTGTATGGACTAATAGACGGACCAAGAAAATGGTTGAGCTCCAGGAGTCTCTTTTGTCTCTTCTACTGTTTACAATGTCAGTGTCTAAAATTAGCTGTTAACTTATTGAATATTAACAAAATCACCTCTTGACCCATTTCTCAGTCTGCTGCAAACTCTAGGTATTAACATTAGGTCATTTTTTCAATAGTGTTGGCATATTACACCACCACAACCTCTCCTACTAAGACCTCTCCAACCAGGGCTCTATAATGTGAAATGTCTTTCGTGTGTTCAAATACTCTTTTCCCATTAGCTTCCCTGTACTCTGCTGGGTTAAGGCAGTTTATCAGTCACCCAGATAAAATTGCTATTGGGATAAAGCCTCACAATCTCCTGCTGTAATCCTATTTTTCCAGCTCTGCCATGTATAAAAGGCTGATAGGCCGGGTTTCGCAGACAAGAGAGGAAACGGAAAGCTGACAAGCAGGAAACGGGGAGGGGGCAAAGAGGGGTGGGTTGGTAGAAAAGCCTCTAGGCTCGATTGAAGTCTTATTCTGAGGTGTCGGAAAATGATCCATGACGCGATGCTCGCTAATGTGAAATAAATTGTTTTTGCACAGATGGGCTTGAGTTTGTGTTTGGATAGATTTAAATCATTGATTCAAGTGAAATCAGCTGTATTACCGTTTTTACATATTAAATAATGTGAAGCCATTTGAAGAAAGTGTATAATTCAGTCACTCTATATGTGCAGCAACACAACAGGAAACTTTTTGCATATAACACAAAGCAGTGCTGTAACCTGACATTGTGGATGGGGACAAACTTTTGTTCATTTATTGAGTTCAAGTTCAGGAGTAATTTGTCTCAGTTTTCTGTCCCCTCCTGTGGTCTGCGATGCCACTTATCTCCTGCACTGCCAGGAAAAAACAACCACGATAGGCCATGTTTCTAAAGCCATGGCAAAGACATGTTTCACTGTCACCATGCTGCCTGTAAATAACCTCAGTGGGAGCCAATGAATGTCACTGTCCTCCTCAAGAAATGACACAATAACGGCATCTCCCAATAAACCGCCAGCAAACATCTAAAGACACGGCGCTGGCCGATGAGCGCTTTGAAAAGAAGTGGAAATCATTACTTCTGAGGCGGCCTTTGTTCCGTCTAGACCCCCTCCACTCTTCCCACCATCCTCCACAGATCAACCTCTATTTAAGGATTTCTCACACTGTTTGAGTTGTGATAAATGACCTTTGGAAATTATATGAAACTCGTTCATCATCAGATGATGAGATGTGGGAGAGCAGCGTAGTTGGAGCGCGATCAGATGCTTTTCCTCTCCCTGACATTGTTTGCCTTTAATTCATGTCAGATTAGAGAAAAAAGTGCACTTTTGCTCCTTCATGCCAAATTAAGCACTTATAAATAGGGTGTTCTGGGGACCATTAGCTGGGTTAAACACATCAACAATCACTGGTAGTTTTTGATGTTTTGTCAGTAATAAAGGTGAAATGTATCATGAAAAATGATTTGTTATATTTTTATACTTATTCTTATGTGTAAATGTTTATGTTTATTAGAACAATGCCTTTGCAGTTGCAAAAAAATTTTCATCAGGTATAATACAGGACAATTTTAGGAAACATAATACATATTTTTAGGTAACTAGTACAGACTAGTATTTTAAAATGACTAATAGTAATAAAAGACACAAATTCACAGGCACATACATGCAAAAAAACACTTTTATTTGATCTTTTTTACTTCGCACATACTAGTCACACATCACGCATGCTGAATCGTTCGATGTCTGCGTATAAATATTCTTACGAGATTTACGTTTGTCTAAAACACACCGTACTGTATGGTTAGATAACACCATTTTTGCTTATACGTATAATGCACCTTATATTTTAGACTTTTAGTTCATTTAATTTTATTTGATTTTGTAATGCAAAACACAAAATAATGTCTTAGTTGGTGTTTAGAGATCAGAAGCGAAATCACAGAAATCACAGAGCTCTGATGCTCAATAAATGATTATAGAATTAAATCAATTTTTGATGTATTGGTTATTTTGTTTTGCACCCAACAGGTTGATTTAGCAGAACACACAAAATGCACAGCATGTTTAAGATTGCATGTGCAATTGAATCGGTTTCTTACTGCACTAGAGTTCCACTGGAGCACAAAACAGACCACTTCAGTCAGATGATCTCGTCCCGTTTGTTTTATTTCTGCACCTGAATGTCACTGCTGTGTTCTCACCTGCACAAACAAACTGCTTCAGGGTTCTTTTGAACCCGACTAAACACCGCATACAGTATGTGAAAGCACCCATATTATGTTATTCTTTAAATTCATGCCGACCAACTGATTTTGCTCTGGTTTAAGAATGGTTTCTCATCTAAGGTCACTTGTTAAAGTGTAAGTCCGTCACCTATCCTATAAAGTCTGCTCGCTAAAGCATAACTCATAACTGCATTGAAAAATGACTACACATCAATCAAAGCAATTTCATACTATGCTGCTTATACCTCTAGCATCATAAAGAACAATGTGACTTTACACAGGTATTGCACATGTGGCCCGAAGCCCATTAGCACCACCTGTGCACTTTTATATGATCACTGTGTGCTGCTGTAGCGTCATATAACTGCAGGCCACACGTATTAAAACGGGAATAGACTCCTCTATTACCTTCTGCACTGGAGTCATGGTGTAGATTGTGTTACGCCTCTGTACACTTTTTTTCCACTGCCGAAATGTAGTTGACTATTTCAGTTTCGGTGTAGAGCTGACCTTCAGTGCTTGGTTTTACAAAATGGAATATTTTGGTCAAATGTTGTGCGATCCTCTCGAAGTGGGACACAACGATGAACTCAACCTCTCAAATTACCAACTTTTCCCAAGTATTAACTTTTAAAACGCAACCCATAAAGGTCATGGGGAAAGAAAATTAACTAGGTGCCATAACATGGCAGGAGTATAAAAAATAATGGATGGAATAAATTGTCATTAGATGGCCAAGACCCTGATTTATTGTGATATTCTACAAATTTGGAGGGCATTAAGAGTGCCCTAAAAGATCACATTAACCAGTCACATAAAAAGCCAAATTAAAGAAGTGCCTTTATGTGTGTAAGGTATGGTTTATCATAACCTGGATGAGATAAATGTCCCAGGAAAGATGGTGTGTTTAAGTTTCTTCAGGAGGCTCCACACTTCACTAGTGGACGGATCCCATTTTAGCTCCAGCAGGTCAGTTTTTGGAACTCATTAAAGCTGCTTGATAAGAGGCTTCATAAAAGATGAACAGAAATTAGCAGCCGTAATTTGACAGAAGAACCCAGGCAACAATAATGGCAGGGGGGAAAAAAAAAAAAAACTGACAGTGGCATGATAAGATTAATGCCTCCCCTCCATTAGGACTCAGGCAGAGCAAATGTCATTCATATTTTAGCTGGTGAACCCATCTAATTGGCTGTAGCTTTCTTCTTCAGAATTACACTTCCAGATTTCTTTACCTCACCTTTAAAGAAGGATCATTTGAATTCAAAAGAAAGGTGACAGGACTGGGGGAGGTAAAGAGAGGGGGGGATTTCACTTGCTTTTTTTTTCCTTTTTTAAATGAGATACAATTCACACTTCTTCCTATTTCCCAGTCATAATTGCTGATTATGTTGTTATAGATTCTTCAGATTCTCCCCTACCTCCATCTTAGTGATTTGGGGGCTTCAAAGGCTGACCCGAGCGTCCCGGGCCTCATTTGGTCTGCCTGCTCTAGGCCACAGGTAGAGGAAAAGGTAAACACTGTGTGCTTAGAGGTAATTACCCCCTCGGTGTGACCAGGGCTGATCAGTGGAAGCTGACCCTTATGATAATAACCCTCAGGGCCATATTGTATTTCTTTTGACAGTTTAATTAGAAATTCAGCTGTAGGGGCACAAAGCAAGCTTGGCCATTAATATTTAAATAGAGTAACACCAAATGAGTTAAAAAAAAGGAAAGAAAAAACATGAAAGAGTCCTCGGTGAACTACATGACAGACATGAGGATATCAGGCAAGTGATTCTAATCAATAATCTCTTGATCTCTTACATATTAATACAGTGCCTGCTGGTAGAATGCTCTGTAATATGAGTAGATGGAAAGAAAAGGGTGAGGCTGGGTTAGGTACATGGTGAAAGGGAAGATGTAGCTCAGATTTTGCTTTCAGACACACCTCAAAGGGAAAGTGCTGCTGAGGACCTGGGCTTATACCAGGAGGATGCACTCATTAACCAGCTGAAAACAAAAAGTCACCCCCGAGTCACCTTCGTTATCTACACTACAGCTCTGAAGACTATTCAACCTGCTAGATTGCAAGTCATGGATTCGTCTGGATTAGAAATGTATCTCCTAATTTCATGTTTTTGTTCCCTCACAAACATCTGTAAATCTATTTTTCAGAGTCCACGCAAACGATCATGGCTTCTTATGTTTCAATATGTTGATAAATAAATGCAGCATTTCTTGCAGAGTAACCACAAATCCATGTGAAGGAATCCAGTGTCCTTGTTTCACTTTACTGAAATCATGTGCACACAGGCATAATGCCTGAGAAACCACAGGCCAGATTTATTCATCTATTTAAAGATGTCCAGGACACAGAATATAAAGTGTCTGGTCAAGAGAATAAAACCTAATTCAACACAGAACCTGCTTTTTTTTTTTTTCCTGGGATGATAAAGACTTCACCAGACGATTAATAAAATCACAATTTTTCCTTCATGCTAAATAGACTTTTAGGTTCAATTTGACAAACTGAAGATATTTTTAACCTTTGTTAAAGTTTGGTGTAAAAAGTGAAAACGAGATTTAGTCACCCTGATCATATACATAGGCCATTTAATTTCCCAAACAGACCCAGAGCTTGGAGAGATAGTGCTCATATGCATTATCAGAGTGAGTTGTAGGGAAGATGATAGATTAATTACACATTAATCCAACAGAGTTGGTTTGCAGCGGTGTACCGAGGGACGCCGCATCCCACTCATTTATAAAATCAAGTGCCCTGACTTCTTATTAGAGCTGATGTTTATTCTCACTGTAGTAGTAGTAGATGAGGCTGCACATGTGTCATGAATTAATGATTCTTCTCTTTACTTATGCATATGCTTTTTTTTTTTTTTTTTTTTTTTGGAATAAGATACACTGGAAAAATGGCCATTGCACAAGAACAGCTGTATAGGGGTCAGATAAGTGTCTTTCATGGGAACCGGGTAGTTAAACCTGAATAGACATCAATATTCATATGGATACTCTGCAAGGTCAACAAGAGGCACTGCACGAGTTAAGGGTGTGTGGAGTTAGAGCTGAGAGTCTGGTGGAAAAAAATGCAGATCAAATTGAAATATTCTGCAGATGTTAATAAGATGGTTACCAAAAAAAAAATAAAAAAAAATCATTATTAATGAGAGGAAAAGTCTTTCCCATTTTTTTTTGTAAGATTTTCACGCACCATTTTTAAATATTAGTTTTAAATTTGCATGAAAGATCTGGATGGATGTTCCGACAAGAGTTGGAAAAAAAAGAAAGACAAAAAGTAAGTCAGAAAAAAGAAAAAAGAAAATATGTTAGCTCATTATTTGTACCCTCACTAGTGTCAAAATCACGAGAGTGATGAAGCCACTAAGGCTGAGGCTTAATGAGATACCTTTGCTTCTACAAGTTCTAATACCACAGCCGTCTCTTAGGCATGGTTAACATGAAGACAAATCATTGTGGTCTGGTGTAGGATGTTTGACAAGCAGGGGAAAGCAGCAGTTGGACTCCTGATATTTTTGGCTGCCGGCAGCGTGAGAAAATGTGGCTTTGCTCAAGAATATTCCAGGGAAAGACCAAGATCTGGAAGTAATTAAGCAGGCCTCAAAACAAGTAAATTCCATATCACCGCAACGCACGTCTTAGACAGGAATCTGGCCGGGAGTATTTTGGTGAGGTTTACTTTCTGGAGCTTAGCAACATAAATTTGTTGTCACTGAACTATTAAACACAGCAGACACATGTTGGCAGGAAGCAAGCATCGAAGGCATGGAATTGATTATGGGAGAGTCCATGAAATAATAACGCAAATGGGCCCACTGCTGGACTTTAATATCCCATGACAACGCTCGACTGTCAATGGCCTCCATCAGCAGCTTCTGCCAGAAAAAGACAGGATTTATTCCTCTTTTCCACAGACAGTTGAAGACAGGAAATGCCAGCAACCAGTGGGAATCCAAAAAGAAGGGATGGCAGAGAAAGGGGGAAAAAAATGATAAGGAATATATGGTATACTAGAGTATAAGTTATGTTCTTCATTTCTAAACACATAACTAATGCATCTCATTCCATTCCTGCTGTAGACAAAGAAGAAGAAGAAAAAAAAAACACTGCAAGCTGGGAATTGAATTGTTTCTGAATTAATAGCTGTGATTTAAATCTGGGTCGGGTTTCGTGCCACGACACGTGTGCACCTGGCTAACACGTTAGATGACACAAGACAGTTATAAATCTGGGTTTTAATAGATATACGCCAGGCTTATTTATTGCCTGCGTCCTTCAGTAGGGAAAGCATGTAGGGTTTTAAACGGGATTTAGCTCTTCGGAAAACCAATACGGCTGTTTTCTTTTACTGTGGTCTGAGAGAACACTGGTAATGCGATACTTCCATACATCCAGTGAAGGGAAACTGAAAAAGACAAAAGGATCAAATGATAAATGTCCCCCTGTTACTTTTTTCCCCTCTACCTTTCCAAACCCTCTCAAATGTAACACTCAGAAGTGAAATGAGAAAACCCCAGCGGTCCTAGTCCTGACCCAATATAAACAAAAGTCTACATTTGCACTGGACCAGAACTTGAGCACTGCCAGCAATCCATCAGATTTGCTTTGGAATCTCATGTAATGTTAGCTTTTCTTCACCTCTGTAATATAGTACCTGTGTTATGTCCAAGTTTATTTGAAATAATCTAAAACATTCTGAAAGAGACAGAGCACGCAGGATCTACGGTGATTATAATTTGACATGCCGTTTAGGTCGTTTATTTGCAATTGCCATAGAAGTGCAATTAGCATTAACTGATACCTGGAGAAGTGGAGCTTGATTGAAAGTGAGACGGCTAGGCACGTGCACTTGATGCACGTTTTCACGGCCAGTGTTGTCGTAATATGGCTGACAAATCTCCAAGCAGGGAGGATGTGTGGCACATGTAAATATGGCCATCTTCTTCTCACACACGCTCACACATATCCCACCAAACACACACCTCCCTAGGGAGGCACTAATAACTGAGTGTTTTTTTTTTTTCCCTTCCTTTTTATTACAGCCTATTACTGTCTTATCTCGATGAACAGCCTGAAAATACAGACAAGGACATCATGCTATTATAGATATATTAGAAAGACAAATATTAAAAAAAAAATAACGGTGACAAGAAATAAAATGCCATTTGTCATTCTCATGTCAAACATCTCTCAAAGATTCAATTCAAATCAAAGTCACTTTAAAACGGCAAAATTAAAACCGTGGCCAGACTCAACTGTATTAATAATAAATACACCATCATTTTGATTATTAAAGTGGAAATATATGAGGCAAGAGAGACAAGGGGAGAATAAAATCAATTAAGACTGTGATCCAGAATGACATTTTTAATACAAATAAATGGGCCATTGGGGAGTCGCCTCCAGTTATGCATTGAGAAAAGTTACATTAGGGGGGTTGTGTTGCTTAAACCTGGGGTGATTGCCCCTCTGTGTGAAGATGCTGAGCTTTCTCACTACATATATGTCTATTTCTGAAATATTCCCCGAGGCGAGACCTTCCCTCCAGGCACCAGTATGTTGAGATGCATTTTTAATATAAGATTCCGAACACACCTCTGATTAACCAGAGAATTACAGTGCTTTGGTTTCTATTACACCAGAGTGCAGTAGTAGCTCATGACCAAACATTTGTGTGAGTGTACTGTGTATCGGTGTGTATCGGTGTGTATTTGCTGTGGTGTGGACTTGTGTTAGTGTGGTAGGTGAGAGTATATGTGTGTGTGTGTGTGTGTGTGTGTGTGTGTGTGTGTGTGTGTGTGTGTGTGTGTGTGTGTGTGTGTGTGTGTGTGTGAGTGAGTGTGTAATATCATGGAACACAATCCCCATGTCACTAAGCGATGGAAAAACTCACTGAGTCATGTCAAGTTGTATTAAAAATCACACTAAAATATTCAGAAGAATCCGTTCACGTTAAAGTGACGAGCATGTGTTTTCGAATACCATACTTTATGTAAAATCTAAGAGGGTTTCTTTAGAGTCTCAAATCTCACCCTTTTCTTGGTATCATATTTTGCTATTACTAGCAGAAATAGTAAAGACTGTGATTTTTTTTTGTGTCTATTTCTGAATACAGAGACTTTTGTAGTTTCAGAAGTTTATATTGATGTATGTTATTAAATAACATATATGGCGATAGAAAAAAGTCATATATGATATGATATGATCTGATATTTATTGATAATAACATCATAAAAAATATTAGTTCATTCTTAAACAAGATTTTTCCCCTTCTGTCATCCCTACAAAGCATTCCTAAACCACATTGCTCTGCTATGAGCATTTATCATTTTACTTAAGATGAGGAAGGCGTTTGTTCTACACTGAGTCAACTTGGTGCCATTTCTAATGGCACTTTTGTTCTTTAATATTGTCAATAAACAGTACATCATACGACGTCCACATACTGCATGTAGTATCAAGTGGATTGATGTGTCCTGCTTTAAATGTCCCCAGTGTGCTGTAAATAAATAAAGGCCAAGACAAGCTGGAAGTTTTTGCTGCCCTTGCTTAAGAATACTTTATTCTCTCATCTTTTGCTTTTGTCTTCTTATCCTTTGTTGCTCGTTGGCCTGCTACCTGGGGACAAATGACAAGCACAAGCTAGTTGTGGCGTGCTAATAGCCATCACATGTCCCATAAATGACCCCCTGGCTCATTAAGAGCTCCTGCTTCACCATTTATCTTCCCAATGTGAGCTTCTCCATGCCGGACGTACTGATAGGCACTGCTCTGTAATTATGCCAAATATAAATTTACAATGAATAATGAATAGGACCACATTATGAATGTCTTTACTGTGATGAATTATGGCTGGTTAAAAAGACTGGGGGCTGCATGAGGTAAGCCACAGTCTTAAATCTCTCTCTCTCTCTCTCTCTCTCTCTCTCTCTCTCTCTCTCTCTTTCTCTGTATGTTTTTGTCTAAAGCTTCCACCAATTAATACGTTTTGTCTCATACACAGAGGTTTATTCTTATTATTAAGTGTAATTAAACTTTATTTAAAAAATGTTGATTTAATTCTCACCATTTCAGCATTTTAAGGTCTTACAAAATAGCTGGGAAACAATATTGAGGCAAACATGTTCACCCAGTAAGAGCACAAGAGCTGTGAATAATCTCCTTAACCCCTGAAAACTACCCCAGTAGCTACACTGCTGAGAAGGGAACATTGCCCAAGGCATCATTTTCCACGCATTTCCTGAAGAGACCCCTACCTCTCTCGCTTTCTCTCTGGCCCGGAGGCTGTGGAAGACCTTCTCCCAGGTTCACAAGTTCAGGGTGCAGTATGCAGGAGCAGGAGAGAAGACTTTCTCGCCCTTTTTTTTCTGTTGCACATGATGCAGGTGTAAATGTGCATCATTGGCATAATGCTATGCAGAAACACATCACCTTGCAGGGAAGCTTCAAGGTGACATATCGTAGTCCTTTTCAAATAATTAATAGTAAATATTTAGTGAATGCATCACACACACACACACACACACACACACACACACACACACACACACACACACACAAAGATATATATATATATATATATATATAAAAATAAATATATATATATATATATATATATATATATATATAGAGAGAGAGAGAGAGAGAGAGAGAGAGAGAGAGAGAGAGAGAGAGAGAGGATGCTGAAATAAAAAATAAAGCTCATGGGATGTACAAAATGACTACATGCGTTTTTCAGTTAATTTCACCATGATCTGCTCTTAATGACAATATTTCAACTCAGGAAAATCCAATTATCAATTATTAAAAAGAGTGTCACAAAGGGATCGAAGTTGGTCCAACAACATTGCTCTAAAGGAGCAATTAGCTCCAATAGTTCCACTCTGCTTTGAGGTGACGACCAGGGGATTACCAGCAATAATCCGCTCACCTCAACTCTCTTACTCAAATCATCCTCTCTCCAGCCGGGCCAAATCGCTTTCACACCACATCCTTGGCTTCGCCGCTAAAGACCTGCCTTTTCAACTAATAACATCAGTACAAAACTGCGGGAGTGTGGAATGAACGTGGCAATCCTCCACCGTTAGAGCCTATTGTCTGGAATTTTTCTCCGGGCCTGTCTGCTCCGTCTCATTTACTGCATCTTCCTGTGATGGAACTTACATGCCACTTTGTGATCTTGAAAAAGAATGAAAAAAAAGAAAAAAGAGGAGAAAAACAGCAGATTATTGATTCGCCTCTGACGAGAAGACCAACCTAAAAGCCCCAATGGATTGTCACTCATTATTGAAATTACTGAACACTAATTAAAGTGGCAGCTAAAGTCCCAGCAGACTCGGCTCATCTGACGCTGAAATTCAGCTCTGTGGACAGAGCAAGACAGAGGAAGCTTTCACTGCTTCACCAATGATAATGAGCTCTGCTTGTTTTCTTTTCTTTCTTTTTCTTTCAGTCTTTCCTTCCCCTTTCTCTTCCTCTTAATTTGTTTGCTTTCTAAAGCCACTGAAGTATGCTTTGTGAACTTTAAATTCATCTACACAGCATTTCTTTTGAGTTTATACAGCATGCATTTAGATTTCAAAGGTGATGCTTAACCTTGTTAATAAATAAGCTGTAATAAAGAACTGTTAAAGGGGATGACGGTGCTAAGAACTATGTGCTCAGGCTGGCAATGAGAAAACTGACAGTAGGAGAAGTGGTCCAGATATTAGCATGTGATTAATCATAGAAAAGCTGTGAAGTGCTGGGACTCACACCCAAGACATTCAGCTACAATACTGCTGCCTCTGTATGGGGAGATGGGTGACAACTGACAATTTAAACTCAATTTAAAAACTGAACATGGATAATTTATTGCAAAACAGCATTATTATTATTATTATTATTATTATTATTATTATTATTATTATTATTATAACAATGTTATTATTATTGTTATTATTATTGTTATTATTATTGTTATTATTATAACAATAATAATAACAATAATAATAATACATCGACTTTAGAGAACAGAAATGGTTAAAAATAACAATCTATCCAGCCCTTTTGTTCAGTAAATAATTGTCACTTGCACAGTCATACAGTGTCTGTCTCTTTTCTTCTGTCTCTCTCTATTGTAGTTCTCCCTCGAATAATGCTCACTGCAGATACTGTACACATGATCCTGACATCTGAAAAAAAAAAAAGAAGAAGAAGAAAAAAGGCCTTTAGAATAACTGCATGTTTTATGCCAGCTGAAGGTGCCTTCCTTGAAAGTGTTCCATGTTCCAGAGGTATTTTCTGCCACTGCTTTCCCTTCAACTCAACTCAACTGCACTGCACTTGTGTTGGTCTGGCACAAGGCAGTTTCGTTTCGATACGTTAACTTCGGGGTGTTCACTCTTTCTCCCCCTTCTCTCTTTTTCCCCTCCCTCCTTTTACAATTTTTTTTTGAAAACCAACAAACAGAAAGACTGGTGTTCTTTTTATCAAATGGTACACAGCTTGGTAATGGCCTCCCCTGACGACTGCAGCTAATCTATGCTGATGACCACAGGGACGGCAATGATTGTCATGTTAGGAGGGAAAAAAAATCAAAACAATCATGTTGCGTCAGTTGTACCATTAAAAGGCTTTTTTTTTTTTTTTTTTTTTTTTTTGCAAATTTCTGTACGCAGTAATTAATACTCTGGGGCTTGCCTTTGCCAGGCTGGTACTCCAGGCAACAAGATGCCACTCACCTGATAATTATTTCAGGAAACCATGCACGAATGAATGTGATTGACAAATGCAACATTGCTGTAATTGCCTGAAGCAGAGAGAGAGTGAGAGAAAAAGCGAGAGAGAGAGAGAGAGAGAGAGAGAGAGAGAGAGAGAGAATGTGTGACAAATATAAAGACTAAAAATGTTAAGCAGTTGTGCTTACCTAGTGTTGGAGTCTGTTATAATAGAGGTCACATCATTCTCCATCTGTTACTATCACAAGCTAGATGCAGCTACATGTGTATACATAACAAATAGTTACGCTCTGAAAGTCTGCTCTCCTGCTGTTCTAAAGCCCAGAATAGAAGGTCACTGTGGGCTGGAATCAAGGAGCTGAACACTGTAACAGAGATCCAGATGTGTTGAATTTATTCTTTAACAAGCTCTAGAGCCAGACCAGCTTCTGCAGTTAAATTGGTGCTGCTTGTCATAAGCCTTGCAGACCTACAGCTTCAAAATGACTAAATGTGGCTATAAATTACACACCTTAGCTTTGGACTCTATATCAACATTATCTAGTATTAGTACTTGATATGACACTATTAGTACACTGATATGACTGTAACTATCAGTGATGACACTGTGATTAAAATGAGAACACAAACATGTAATTAAGATACAAGTTCTTGTGAATTCATGCTTATTATGACATGAAATTATGACAGAATGAAAGGATTATGCTTCACAGGTTGCCCTATTTTCAGAAGACTGCAAGTTTGAATCCTGGTTATGAGACAGGACAGTCACCCAATGGCGAGGGAGACAGGGGAACAAAACTGGCCATGCTTTCTGGATAGGAGGGATGGCGTACATGGCATCAGTAGCCAATCACGGCTCAGAAACATTAACCAATCATATAAGTGGAAAAGGGTGGACAGCATTTTCTTTTGAGGATGTTATTCTGCTCTGGGATGCAGCAAAAGTTGCAGCTTGAGATGTGGTCAGATGGCTTCACGTGTCTCAGAGAAAGCACATGTTAGACTTCATCCTCACTGGTACTAACTGTTGTATAATATAGTGGGAATATTATATTTTTTTCCCAACTTTTTTCCCAACTTGTGATGTTATGGCCAATTAGAATGAACATTTCAACAGAGCTTTGATAATAAATACACCAGTGAAGCATACGTTTAAAATCACTGACAGGTGAAGTGAAGAACATTGATTATGTCATTACAGTGAGTAATGAGAAAATGAAATTATTTACTATTCTAATGCTAAGAAGTACTATTCTACTTCTGAAAAGCTGCTTTGTGACAATGTCTGAATTGAATCGAAAGTAAAACCAATACTCATAGTTGATATGTTCGACGCAGGAAAAATTGATGTGTAAGGATCTTTGAACTGCCGTTGCTTCGGTCAGCTTTCTGCTCAGGTCTGCGTCGACTTCAGCAGGAAGAAATTAGTGTTAAGTCTGTAATGAACTCAGAAATTATAATGACCTGTTAGTTTCTCAGGAGCTCTTGGTTGCTTAATTCCACGTAACTACAAACGGTTGTAGAAAAGACATTTTTTACATTTACATTATTTAGTGTCCAGTGTCACCCAAATGAGGACTAGGTTCCCTTCTGGGTCTGGTTTCTCTACAGGTTTCTTCCTTATATCATCTCAGGGAGTTTTGCTTGCCACCATCACCTCAGGCTTGTTCATTATGAACAAATGTTACATAGTAAATAAATAAATAAATAAATAAATAAATAAATAAATAAATAAATAAATAAATAAATAAATAATTTAGTTTATTTATTTGCTTCTGTAAAGCTGATTTGAGACAATGCCAATTGTTAAAAGCACTAGACAAATAAACTGAGTTGAATTAAATGTGAGTAACTCTGACAAGAGACAGAATTTGATGGATGGATGGCTGTACAGAGCATCTCCAAAACAGCTGGACTTGTTGTAGTTAGTACCAACCAAAAGTGGTCCAAGAAAGGATAGCGGGTAAACCAGCGACAGGGTCATGGGCACCCAAGGCTGATTGTTTTACATATGGAGCAAAGGCTAGCTTGTCAGGTCAGATTCGACAGAAAAGCTACCGTAGCTCAAATTGCTTATTGGCTTATTTATTGACTACAATGGCTTATTTCTTACTGTTTATGATAGAAAGTTGTCGAAACATATTGCATCACAACTTGTTGCATATGAGGCTGCTTAGCCAAAGACAGACAGACCAAGTGGCCATGCAAACCACAACACACCTTTAAAGGTCTTGTGAAGTATATGCCATGTATATACAATATATACAATACAACTCTATGGCTATTTTATCAGGTCCACCTGCCCAATAAAAGTGCTCTCTTCAGCTATTCTAGCTATGCACAATTTATCATCCCCCTCTACCATGTTCATCAGTGAATCAGTGCAAAGGGACCACCACAGGACTACCACTGTGAAGATATTATATGGGTAGTTATTCTCAGCAGAGCAGTGAAACTGATATGGTAGTGTGCAGCATTTTTGTAAAAGGCATCTAAAGAACAAACAATGCTCAGGCAATTGCAGTGATGAACTCAAAATATTACAGTGATGCACTTAACAAAAACAAACAAACAAACAAAAATTAATAATAATAATAATAATAATAATAATAATAATTATTATTATTATTATTATTATTAGTAGTAGTAGTAGTAGTAGTAGTAGTATATTATAATCACTTTTTAATAAAGATATTTATTATTATTATTATTATTATTATTATTATTATTATTATTATTATTATTATTATTATGCCCGTTTATTATATTGGTATATTGCTTGTTCTTGCTCTCTCTCTCTCTCTCTCTCTCTCTCTCTCTCTCTCTCTCTCTCTCTCTCTCTGTGTGCGTTTGCATAATTTCTCTTTGCCATTGTGTGCAGATTTTTAAAATGCTTAAGACTTCAAAGACGAAATAGCAGGTGCCCGTTGGTTTTTGGTAGAATTAGCATGGAAATTCTTGAGAAGCAAAAGGAGGAGATATGTAATTGCCAGGTTTTTCCTCTGCACCGGTGAAGAATATCAGTCAGATAGAGAGGATAAAAGAAACCATGTAATAATTAATGCTCATGTAGCAGACTACAGGGATCTCTTATCTCAGTCCCTGTGATTAGACCCAGACACACGAGTGTGTGAGTGGTGCTCATTAACTGATGGGTTTAGGAGGGTCTACACCTCTCTCTCTCTCTCTCTCTCACACACACACACACACACACACACACACACACACACACACACTGAAGTTAAACAAACAAACAAACAAACAAACAAACAAATAACCTTTGCCCTTTGCACAGCACAATTGCATAATCGTCCATATTTGGGCACCATCCATATTTAGTTAAGCTCCTGAAAAAGACCTAAATTTTGGCAATAAATCCAAGACACCTTTTTTGGAAACCTAATTCTATTACCTCTATTATCAATCGGTTTAGCTAACCTAGTTTGTCTGTGTGATAAAGTTTCTCTATAGATAACATAACATACCATCCATGAGGAAAAAAATGGTTTAGCAAAGAATAAAGATAAGCTAATTAACTTTTAATGTGAATGCTGCATTTTAAAACATTTGGTTTATTAATCCAGTGACATTTTTCAGCAGTATTTTTAAACACCTAGTTCATTATTATTATTATTATTATTATTATTATTATTATTATTATTATTATTATTATCATTATCATTATCATTATTATCATTATCATTATCATTATTATTATTATTATTATTCAAATGCTAGCATATATTTTAAAGTGTGATAACATTGTTAGGTCCACTCTATCCTGGCCAAACATGTAGTGGATACAAAGCATGTCGCAGGAACAGTGGGAGTGAAATGGCAAAATACATTGAATGGAACACTATTCAATTCCATTCTATTCAATTCAATTCAATTCAATTCAATTCAAGTTTATTCGTATAGCGCTTTTAACAATGGACATTGTCTCAATGCAGCTTTATAGACCTAAAGAAATATGGTACAAAAAGTTCAAGATTAATAAACACTAGCCCATTGCAAACCATCATACATACACAATCACTCAATCATTTATACCTCTTATACCTTATAAACTGACGAAAGTACAACAAGAACCCAGGACTCCCAAGAATAACGTCCAATATAGAGTTATAGTTATAAGTGATTTACTTCATTGCTTTCTGTGTTTAATATCACTACATAATTTTTGGTGTTGCCTGATATTTCCCAGAGTTTTCTCAATCCCCATGAGTTTTGGTCAGATTTTAAATGATATAGCTCTCAGCTCTGTGCTCATTTGCCCAATGCCCCTCACAGAGTTTGCTTTGTTCACAACAAGATCCTTTTTTTTCCCCTCTATGGTATTTGCCTTTTCTTTCCTCTATTTCCTCCAACAATGACACGATGAGGCTCTGTGTTCTCCCTCTGTTGCTCTGTCCTTCTGTCCAGCTGACACCATCACACACATCCCACCATGCTGCCATTCACCCCGAAACCCAGCAAGGAAACACCATGGAACTATTTGTTTTGCACAGAAATGAGATATTTATCATTGCTGAACACCTGCCAGGAACAGAGAGTGGACAGGCGTGGGGTTTCATCACGGGGGCTGGTAGCCCCTGATCTGCTGAGGATGGAGAAAGGGGCTCTGTGGCCCCAGTGGGCTCCAAGTTCACTTTGAGTCTGCATTTCAAAGCCTGTTAAAAGCAGGAGGGAAGCTGAAGACACCCGGGGAAGACAGAGAACGAGAGAGGAGATCAGTGCTACAGCTCTAGTATTGAGTCAAATGCCACCTGGGTCACATAGCCTGTGTTTAGCATTGAATCACAGAAGCAGTTGGAGGGCAAATGAGGTGCACGTACGGAGAAAAACATTACAGATGCGGGGTAGCACAAAGTGACCTGTACAGAAGTGATTCTGCCAAAAGTAGTCTATTTAGATTTATATACATATAAAAAACAATCCTATATAAAATAGCTAATAAAGTGCAACAAATAAAAATTAAAAGTCTATACATGAATTACAATGTGCTGTGGTCCGGGAAAATGTCTCAGATGTCGCTGTGAATGAATTCAAAATAAACAGACATAGCTGTAATCATAAAAAAAAACTCTATATGGATATTTCTTGTTTTAATTTAAATCATAGGAAAAACAACTGGAATACCCTGAAATCTTGAAAATAACCTGAAAAAAACTTTAGATCAATGGACATATCACTGTTATTAGCACATTCTCCAACCCGACCTTCACGTCATCTGGATAGAAAGAAAAAAAAGCCAATGTGGTTGGATTTTGTTTGATATTTTTTGTGAATTGGTAAAAATTTGAATGAGATAAAATAAGATATTCACAAAAAAACTCTACTGAATGAACAAAATAAAATATTTACAAACCCTACTTCGTACAACAGGACAAGAACAAGAACAAGACATTAAAAGACTGCTCAAGCATTTCCTTTAGTTTAAAGCCATTATTCCCCAGATCAGCTAGAGAGCAATGGTTAGCCCCTTGAGCAAGACCCTTAACCCCTTATCTATTTAGCTGTTTGGTTGGATTGCATCCTGTCATAATTAAACGATGCTTTGGATAAGAGAGCATCTTTTAAATGAATAAATGCAAATGACACTTTAAGCATCTTCCAAATTAATGAATGGAAATGAGAACATGACTTTAGCTTGCTTCTTTTTCCTGTGTGTTTATAGCAAAAGGTTAAAATATATCAGCCTGCTGATTATTATGAACAGATTGCATGTTATTTGTTTGTTTATTTATTTATTTATTTATTTATTTATTTGGGATGCGATAGAGAGGATGTTATAATGCAGATCATTAGTATAGAGATCCTCCTGTGTACTGGAATCCTTACTAGGGCATATTCCTGCCTCCTGCATATTAGTGCCAGTATACTGTATGTTTTGGATTCACCATGATCCTGACCAGGATAAAGAACTTACAAAGATTAGAATCACAATCTATTTGCTATCTTATGCCATTTTTAATTTGCATTTCTAACACCATTTTAGTGATATTTGAAAAATATTAAAAACAATATATACAGTATATTTGAAACTCATATACTGTAGAGTGCACTTTGTGTATGTAAGTTGCACTTTGCAGTGTGTGTGTGTGTGTGTGTGTGTGTGTGTGTGTGTGTGTGTCTGTGTGTGCATAAGTGAGGGCTGCTTTTCATTTGTGGCTTGACCCGGATGCTCTGGCCTGTGTTCAGACAAGAGCTGGTGCTAAGGGTCCAGACCCCAAAGTACCGTGACATTCTCTCCATCCTCCCATCACACTGGTTATGCAGTCACCTCTCGAGACACAGACTTTAGCATATTTATAAATCATTCAGGAAATCTGACACCTCTTAGACTGGAATAGAAAATAGGGTCATTTTTCCTCATACATGTAAATAGCCACTTCAACAGGGAAATTGTCCGTGTCAATACTGGCAGCCATTGCAGCTCAAACTATATAACGTTCTTAAAGATACTCAAACAAAAATATTTGAAGTTAGTATTAATTACTGCATGACGTGTTCACTTTTTTAGTGTCGCATTTGTACCCGTTTAAAACACAGAACTGTTGAATGATCAGTTCTGCTTAGGCAGAAATGTCTAGAACTCAAATCAGAGGTTTATACTAATGTGTACTGTACAGTCTGATATAATACAAAAAAAAGACTTTATATAAGGAATTATATTATAGACTCTCCACAAAACAGTTGGAAATGTGTGTAATTGCTGATATGGGAAAGAGTAAGAGGTAAGAGGTACAGTATAGATTTTTACTTTTTTTTTTTGTTTTTTTTGCTGGGATTTTGTGGACATTCCACACCATCCATCCATAAGTGCATTAAAAGTATTATATCTGACAAATTGCTGAATAAGGATTAAAAAAAAAAAAAGTTGGGATGTACAATTATAGGAAAATAGCTTTGTTTTTTATTAGGCTGCAACACATCATTCAGTCACTGGCTATTTTCCCAGACAATCCTACATTGTTTAGGTACAAGATTAGTTAAGAGATTAGAGCATGTACACCACACAGGCCAGTGGATACAGACTTGATGTTACATACTCAAATTAAGGAGAACAACAGCGCTTTCTATGTATCTGTACTTCACACGGCCTTTATTGCTCACTTATTGCTCAGTGAGTGCATATGATTGTAAGGGCAGAGGTTTGTGGGTGTTGGGTAATGCACAGCAGCCCACCCCTGATCTCTCCAGACCATCAGGAAAATGCTGTGGGTGTTAACCTTGTCAAAAGCAGTTGGCCTGGATGCAAGCTTCCAAACCTACGACCAGAGCAGAGAAAGAGAGAGGGAGGAAAAGGGAAAGTGAGAGAAGCTGTAAAAGTCATTCTACACTGCAGCGACTTGCCTGAGGTCTCTAATAGATTGGAATAAAACATAAGCACCTTATTAGAGCAAGCTTCATTACATAGGCCTTCTTTTTACAGCCAGACTTATGGCATAACCATTTGTGTCCAAGGAAGAAAGACACCTGGAAGACTTGCGGTGGGATGTGGGAGAACCAGGGTTCCTTGTTTGGCTTCAGTTTTATGGTTTTATTTGAAGCAAGGCGACATGGAAGTTAACTATTGCCACTTACATGGCATTGATCTGTAGTAACTTGGACAGGCCCCAAGGTGACGTGGGAGGAATCGAGCGGGTGCTTTTTGCATAATGATCTCAGCTTTCGAGGAGGGAGAATTTAATTCACTCGTAATTAAAAGCTGTTGACTTGGATCACTTGGACGTCCTGCCTTAGCAATATTCAATTGCGCTTCTGCAAACAGGCTTATTTACAAATAATAATTATTGTTCAATATTCACAGCAATACTGCACAATCAATAATGTGCACGAATGCTTAAAGGTGCTATAGATCCAAATGAAGGCTTTTGAGAAATATGTGGTCAGTGGTTTAATATAGAAGGGTATGAAGTGAGTCGAGTGTCGCTCGTCTGTTCTTAGGTTGCATTTTGAATACAGTATGCAGAAAATGCTTGCATTCTCATACACCTGTATAAACCATCACGGGATGTGAATGCCAAATGCATTAGAGGGCAATGAACGAGAGAGAGAGAGAGAGAGAGAGAGAGAGAGAGAGAGAGAGAGAGAGAGAGAGAGAGAGAGATAGAAACGAATCATTGTACTTACACCCAGAGCCATGATGGCAGGGACCCCTCCTACATCAAAGTAATAATGATTGAGTTGGTCTCATCATGCCTCTTTTTCCCCAGCCAATATATCTACCTGGAGAAAGTCTTTTGAATGAGCTCTCATTTGATCTGCTATGCTGGCGACACATGTCACAGCAGGTTATTCCCACAGTTAATATTCTTTCATAGCCTGCCATGCAGGCAAAACTTGATTATTTTGGCACTTGGGCAAACAGCTACTGTGGATTTCAATAGCAGTGTAGCTTAGCATGCAGCATAGTCACTGGAAAGCCCATTTTGTATCTTTCCAGGGAAGTTTAGTCTAAAGCCACTCTACCTCACTACAATAAGCGCAGCCAAGATATAGACTTTAGACGCTTTAACATCTTGAAGAGCTGAAATAACTAACAGGTATATAAACCAACACGTAAAATGGCTTGTTGATTTATAGCAATAAAAAACTGGAATATTTATGTACATTATTTATGATTGAAATTGTTAAATATAAGTGTCACTTCAATTAGCTCATGCTATATCAATTTGGTAATACCATATGGTAGAATAAATGAGCACTGTTATTCTTACATGAATACAGACTACTTTTTTGTTTTTTTCTTCAGTGTAATAATATCAGCTGTGTTATGTTGTATATTCATGTGGAATCGGGCCCATTAGGAGGCAGGCAGAAATTCATAAACCTTTCAATGTATCAAATAAAAAACATCACTCAAACCCGAAGCTTGCCGTTTATGGGGAATGTCAAATGGCTGACAGCATATTGAGATGGATTGACAGACACAATTACAAATATCACACATTCTGCAGTGGCCCAAATTAAGGAGGCACCCAACAACGGGCAGGACGTGCCTGTTCCAATTTTGACACTTCATATTAACGCTTTGGCAGCATTCGCAGTTGCTTTTGAAGAAAAAAAAAAAATCACTGGGGTCATTCCACTCAATTCATACACATATAAACATAATTTTCTTTCCATTCAGGTGGCCCCCCGTAAACGAGGATGTATTTATTTTGAAGTAATTACTGCTTTCAAATAATGACAGATTGCTATTCAAAATGAATCATGGTTCAACCGAGAGCAAGAAAATGAAATGGTTCAAAGTGGGCCCCAGTGAAAATTGCAATTTTTAATCACCCCGTGGATGTACAGTATAATAAAACACACAACTCAGCATATTAGCTTTGCTCACTTTAACAAACACATATTTGAATAAGTTAAAAAGGCTTTGCACCCCACCTTCTGCTGCTAATAGACCAGTGTCCCTACCCGACTAAAAAATTAAAGAAAGGCCCAGGGATATTCATGGAGAGAAAAAAGGAGGGGTGTGGAGAGAGAATGAATAAAACCAGTTCAGGATCCAAGAGTCCACACGACTGCTGGGTATTAACCAATCATTTTTTTTAATTCTTCCTATTCTCAACCTTCCACTTTTGGCCTAGAAGGGCTGCAGGCTCAAAAATAATCATAATGAACAATTCAAAAAGAACAATAATGAGCCTTTTATATTCTCTAGCTAAAAAGATTGTAATAATAGGGATAATTATGGTCTATTTCTCCAGGTCATCCCTCATTAAGATCAGAAGCTCTGGCTGCGACGCGGCTCACTGTTAATTTGGTGTCCTCGTTGTGAGAGCAAAGTCGTCCTCCGGTCAGGTTAGACAGAGGACGATCCAACCAGAGCAGCATGCTGAACCTGTCCCTGCAGGCCGCTAACATCAGGAGCCTGACAGAAGAAAGGAATTAATGGAGTAATAGGGAATGGAGGAGTGTCAGGACAGACCTAAAGCAGAATGCAAAGGTCCATCGGTCCATGATAAGCCGTCCAAGCTTTTTAAGTATATTTAGAATTTTAAATGATGATAAAAAATAATATCAACAGTCATGTATTTCTGGAATCAGCTCAGACAGTGAAATACAATTAGCAATCAGTCGACTGGGGGAGGAGAGACAAGGTCACGCAATGCTTCATGTAAGATTACTTGGCTGCTTGCTGAACATGGCACTGATAGACTAAGATGATAGTTCCAGTCAATGAAGTTAATTGCTGTGTAATTTTAATGCTCAGAAACAATGAGCTAACTTCTTGTAGTCAGCCCATTTTAAAGATCACAGCAATACTCACACATATATATAATTTACATCACAAAAGTATCAGCCGACCTTGTGCTGGTAATAAATAACCACGATTCCGAATCGGTGCTATCTAAATATTGATCCTAGTACGATGGTAATCCTGATTAATCTCATTAGTCTCTAACACTTACAGCCTGCTGTTAATTTGCTTTTAATCACCGCTGCTCAATAAATAATTGAGTGAATCGGGTTGTTTGTTTATTTACTGACTTATATACATAATACCTTTCTGCTACTTGGAAAAATTTGAGAGAGACAAAGACACTCATTCAATCATTTTAAAATGTATTGTTTATCTGCATTCACTTACCATTGTGTGCATGCTCATGTTCGCTTACATTGTTTAAACTGCTATACCTATTTTTTTAACCCTTTTTCTTCCATGTCCATCAAAGGAAGGAACTATCATGCACTATATAGTTAAAATTAACCATATAAAACACCGATGGGTGGTTCTACCTTAAATTGCTGTCAAAGTTATACCCACATAATTGTATATAATGTCTTTGTACAGTATGCTGTAGCATTACAATTTCCCTTGACTGGAACTACAACGACCAAAATTATTCCAGCATGACGATGCAGCGAGCTCCATGAAGACATCGGTGTGGAAGAACTCGAGCGGCTCACGCAGAGTCTGACCTTAACCCAACTGTACACCTTTGGGATAAACAGGAACGCTGACTATGCACCAGGCCTACTCATCCAACATCAGTGCCTGACATCAATAATGCTTTTCTGGCCGAATGAACACAAATTCCCACAGCCACACTCCAAAATCAGAGAATCTAAACAGAATTCGTGTGAAATAAGATAGACAAAAATAAATAAATAATGTGTTAAACCGCATCAGTGCTGCTGTAACTGATACACTCATACTAACACTAGACTCACTATCATGTCACAGTCAATATTACACTAAGAATAATCCAAATAGTTCAATAAGCACTTAGATAAACAAAACAACATCTGCTGTCTGTGAGCTTTAATTGATATAAAACTTCCCTTTTGCAAAGCTTCTAGACTGATATTCTATGATTTTTGTCTGTGACCTGGTGAACAAGTATCAAGATGTATTATTTGGGAGAGACTCCAAACTACAGCTATATTCTGGGAAATATATATATATTAAAAAAAAAAGCCAAAAGTATTCCAATCAGTAATCTACAGTGACATTTATTATTATTATTATTATTATTATTATTATTGTTGTTGTTGTTGTTGTTGTTGTTGTTGTTGTTGTTGTTTGTTTATTTATTTATTTTACGAAAGCAATGCAGAAATTATTTAATTTAGACAACTACCTTAGGTTTATTTTTCTGTCTTGCTTCTGTCCAGCAAATTCAGTAAGTCTGCCAATAATGTCTAAAATCTCACTACCTAAGTATGATCGTTTAAGATTTTTGGATATTAAATCCTGTAGCAAAACAAATATAAGCTTAATCAGATACTGGCTGTCAAATGTTTCTGTCTGTGATGCTTCTGCCCCATTAAATCGTCATCACAAGAGTAAAGAGAGTTTATATACTGTAGTCTGTACAGTTTACAGGAGGCAAAGTTTACTTTTAAAATTAGCCAACAGAATATATTTACTGCTATTTCTCTCTCGATTTTAACATGTCTCCGGCTTATGTTTAAATTCTGTGAGAGACCTTTATATCAGGCGGTGAGACAGAGATGATGATGCTGATTAAAGGGCAAACCGAAGTAATGATAAAGTAAATATAAGTAGATAAGTTCATAAATGTAGTGGAATGTTGGACATCTTTTATTAGGATTTTAATGCAACCTTAGAATTTACTTAACTAGATGTAAATGTAATACCTTACTTTCCCCCGACCACCACACACTTATTTAGTGTACATGTTAAAATGTGAGTGGCCCCTGAGACTATGTACTGTACTATGTAATTTTCATTCAAGAACAGACATTAACATTGTGCATGACCTCAGTCAAGTGGAGGCTGAATGGGAACTGCTTGGAAAATATTGCAGTCGGAAATACGTGACGGTTTTGTTGCTGGAGGTGGAGAGAGTAAAAGAGAAAGATAGAAGGATAACAGACCAACTGACCTCTGTCAGGGTCTGGCAGGGTTTCAGTCTTAACCCAGAGGGACCAGAGATACAGCTGACCCATACATTAATCTCTGCTCCATCTTCAACAACACACACGCATGCACATACATGCATGCACAAACATCACTCTCCATTCTACTGATGCAATGAAAGCACATTCTAATAATAAACTGCCTGCGAAAAGGAAAGAAAAATATATTAGCAAAGGGCCAGGCTGCCAGACCTCCACTCCGAAACCTTTTGACCAGGAAAACAGAAACCATCTGGAAATCACATGAGAGAACTTGCAAAGAGGAAGAGCGCAGATACACGCATCTTAACCTCATGCCTCCTCCAGCGATGTATTACATGCTATAATATTTAACTATCATATGTTGGCTGTGAGTTTATAGGCTGTTTGGCTTGGCTGAATCCTCCAGTCTGTTATGATCTACATAATTTTTCATAACTGTAAACAATCCTCAGCAATTTGGACCTCCATTTACGCAGCATGAATCCAGAATGCAATACATAACGTTGAGTCATAAAACAAACTTCACTCATCAGCCAACTTATTATGTTCATATAACTTGGCAGAGCTTTGTGTGATTTTTGGTGCATTTCCTATTGGAAAACAAAGAGAATCCAAGCACTTAGGTACGTAGTGTTGCAACGTGAAAGATTAACTCATGCGGAGTTGAAACTGAACACATATTCTAGACAAGATTTTACTCTGAAACTAAACAGGAAGCCTGAAGTAGTGGTGAGAAGACACAGAGTTACTGCAGACCTGTCCAAGCATTCTCATCAGCCAGTAAATTTCTAAAATCACCTTCACCCCCTTCCTCTACCCCCTGCTGCCTTTCACCCCAGTGTTTAAATGGAAGTGGTTGAGGTAGCCACCAAAAAAAAAAAAAAAGCAGAAAAAAAAAAAAAGCACGCCAAGAGCTGATCAAAACGTATGCCAGGTCCATGGCTACCTTCCCTCCACTGCTCCAAGACTGCAAGTCTGGCTTAATTATGATTAATTGCTGCCTGGATAATCAGATACAGCTTCAAAAGGTTGGTGATGACAGTCCAAGGACACAGCAAGGAAAGCAAGGTATGTGTTCATTAGCAAAGAAGTGAAGCTCCCTTACACCGACACCTAACCTTTCTTATTTTAACTCTTCCAAATAGAATTAATTCTGAGATTATATGGAAAGGGTCCCAAGAGAAGGGGAAGGGTTGAGTGCTTGTTTACTTGCCCCTATACATACATATATCATAATGCACACTCATTTACTGCCCAAGTGCCAGTGGAATGGTTATGAATGCCTGTCTGAATGATGTTTTTGGGGATTCTGGTGGCAGAGAGAGAGAGAGAGAGAGAGAGAGAGAGAGAGAGAGAGAGAGAGAGAGAGAGAGAGAGGTGGTAGGCAGTGGCAAAGCTCACTTCCACTCTTGACTTCTTCTGGCCCAAAATTAATGGACTCCACTTTCACCCGCTCACTTCCTCAGCTCATTTCAACACAAACTCTGCAAAGTGGAGGAAAGATGTGGACTCGCCAGCTTGCTCCTGCTTTTCAATTCCCTTGGCTGGGTCTGGGTTCACTCTGTGCCATTTCCAGCATCATAGAAATGCCTGGCCATGTTCAGCTGCCATTATTACGCTAGAGAGAAAAAAAGAAAAAAAAGAAGAGAAAAAAAAAAAAACTCGGCTTCCACTGCATCTCCATATATTCGGCTTTATTCATGATACTGTGCACATTGTAATTTTCGGACGTATCTCAAACAGTTTCTGTAACATGCATTAACAAATTTCTATTATTATACATAATAATGTTTTATCTCACCCTTGCTGCTGCTCTTGGCAAATATCTTTCACTATGAAGTTACTGGTAAGATTTACACTTTTGATTGGACTTCAAAAGACTTCTGATAAATACTAGTACAAGTACATGATTATTATACAATTTTCGGAATATAATGAAACACAATTGAGTAGTTTGTGCTTAACCGAGAAGTAATGTGCTCTCTCTCTCTCTCTCTCTCTCTGAACACACACACACACACACACACACACACACACACACACACACATCTGTTTTACACATAATACCAGGTCAATTACGTACCGGAACATTTTTCACAATCACTAAGATGTAACCAAACGTAATTCTGCTTCTTCTCAAACCAGTTTACAAGACATTCTTTCGTTTACAAGCGACATTGTTTTTCCTTTGAGACACTTCAAGCATAAAGTGAAAGCACTCAACTGTCCGCATATCAAACTGGAATGCTAAAAATGACAGCATTACTATACTCTTGAATTATATGTCATTACTTGCCTAACGTATTTCCACTGATGCTGAGCATTTGCTAGTGTTTGTCTGGCAAACTTCTGCTGCTACTGCTTGAGGTTTGTGTTTTAAAGACAGCAATGTCTATAGCTCAGAAACACTAGAAGTATACCATTAATCTTTTTTCTCCCTCTATAATGTATGTTGGTGCCATTTCCACTTGCTCATGCTCATGGTCTAATGCTCAGAATCTAGGAAAAATCTATAATTTAATACTTTCAATTGAGTAAAAAGGGAGGGGAAACGAGGCAGATGTGGCACATGGCGTTGATGGGGAATCTTAAAACATCCAATGACACATCTTCAGAAAAAGTGTCCTTTTTATTAAATATTCAAATTGAAACCAATTTCCTTTTAGGTCTCATATTATCTAAGTATTGGTCAGTGAAATAATTTAGCTTTGTAGCACATATCCATGTCTTTATGCTTTCAGGTCCATTAAATTTGAGTGGGAATTAATAATGGATTTGTTAGCGTATTGGTGCTGAGTGAACATGAGTCAAATAAGTCGATTCAGGAAATCTATACATAAAATGAATCAAGTGAGTCATTTCTAATGTGATAGTACATCAACATAGCTAATTTCTCATTAAATATAAATGGTTTATTAAAGTTTTATACTAACTAAGCGCTGTACACAACAATAAGCAGACTAAAATAAAGTAGGAACACCAGGGACATGGGACTGAGCGTCAGTGAAATCAATGACTAAGCGTCTTTACTGGACATCATTCTACCTCTAAGTACTAATCTTCATGGGACACTAGCTGCAATTTTCCTGGCAAGCTGAATCCAAAGCCTGGGCAGGTTTATGTAGGCTAAGGGACAGCAGCAATAAATACCTTGAAGCAATGACGGATGGGCTTATTCATTATTTAGCATGTAGAGGGATGAGGATAGTCAGGCTTGATAAAATGAACTATTTGTCCAGTCCACAATCAATATGGGACTGTGTTTCCCAAGTGGCATTGCCTCTGCAGTCATTTTAAAATACCCCGAGAATACAGACACCCGCACAAACAGACACACAAGATTACACACAGTAGTGAAATAATTTGTAAGGTCCTTTCATAAAATAACAGCTAGCAAAAGCTTTTCATTAGTACAAAATGAATTCAAAATGTGTCCATTGGATCAAATGGGAAGTGCAGAGAAATGGCGCTGGATGGCACAGTAAATCTTTTACATTTGTCTGTAAAGTATTATCACTCTCATGGGGACCGTGTTTGTGATGGCCTTCCTGTACAGACGTAGGCTTTTCCATCCTCCTCCCATAATCCTTTTGTTGACATTTATCATATGGAAGCAGGGACTAGGATTTTAAGATCAGAATTATGCATCATAGCTATCAATTCAGGTCAAACCCAACAACCCTGTTATCAAACACTGATGGATTATTCATGTCTTTCGTACTCAATGACTGAATTTTTTAAGTTTATTATTATTATTATTATTATTATTATTAGTAGTAGTAGTAGTAGTAGTAGTAGTAGTAGTAGTAGTATCATAACATTGTTTTTTTAGAAAGCAGTAATGCCACAATTATTATTTAGCATATGAATAATGTGTATATTATTAAGGCTGAATGCATAATGTGTTCAGATATCAATAAACTATCTATCTATCTATCTATCTACTGTATCTATCTGGCTGGCTGGCTGGCTGGCTGGCTGGCTAACTCTTTATTCATTTGTATGTTTGTTTATTTATTTTTTTGCCAGAAATTTGCTTGAGATCTTCAGTGATAAGAAGCCAATTCTGTGAGGATCCTGAGGCAAGTTGGATTCCGCTTCATGAGGATTTCTGACAATCACAGAGAAGATGCCAACTACATGTAGTCTTTGAGGACAACAACCTCCTAATCAATACACACTGTATCTGATTGTAGAAATACAGTATTCATAATAACACACTCCGGTGTTTATAATAATTATAAAAAATTAATAATTATAAAAAATAATCACACCCTTCAGTGTCACCCAAATGAGGATGAAGTTCACTTTTGAGTTTGGTTTCTTTCAAGGGTTCTTCCTCTTACATCTAATGGAGTTTTTCCTCACCACAGTCACCTCAGGCTTGTTTATTGGGGATAAATACAAACACATTTATGTAAATATAAGTTTAATATTAATCTTGAATTTTGTATAATATTGATGTTTGTATAATAAAATTTTTGTACTATATTTCCTATGTCCTGTAAAGCTGCTTTGAGACAATGGTTATTTTTAAACATTCCATACAAATACATTTTAATTAAATTAAATTGAATTGAATAGATAAATTGGGATATCAGTCAGAATTGGGATATCAATCAGGGATGCAACAAAAAATGTAATTGTAATGAAACTTGTGAATTTGAAGCTTTCAGAAATAAAGAAAAACACTAACATTAACATGAGCGTGTTCCTTAATTCAGTCCTTACTCCTTGGCCAGGGTTGTGATGGTTTAATTTATACTACAATTTAATGCATATTTTGGGGAAAATGTATTGTTATAAAATGTCACAGACAGAAACAGCTATGAAAAGTAACAAACAAACAAACAAACAAACAGATAAATAAATAAATAAAAATCTGAACAAAAATAAATCAACAAAAAATTATATGCCATTCCTGTGAACATCAGGTTTCATATCTAATCCACTAAAGAGATACTAATACAGATTCTGTCATTGTGTTACATCCCTACAACATATCATTCACTTCACTGAATGCAAAGGGGATTCATGTGGATTATTGTGTTTTATGCCTAAGGTAGGTCATCCTTAATATCTTCCTAATGTTACCCAGGGGCTTTCTTGATGATGTCATCTGAGATCCTTTTGATGAATATTTTACCATGGAAAGCTCCCAAGAGCAAACGGACATGTTCCGATCGATTCTCTGCATCAAATCAAATTTGCGCCTAGACATGTTTATTAAACACGCTATTACAATATGCAGAACGTTTAATGTTATTAATTTTCAAGAAACAATATCGTCTCTTTGGACATGCTCAATATATCGTCCTGCTGTGAGTTATTACATTAAATTAGACCTTAGAGACGATCGCGGTTTGTGTACCAGGAGCATGTGTAAGAGCACAGTTGCGTAATTCGGTTTGAATCCAATTTATTTGTATAAATATTTTAACAATAGACATATGACACAATCCTTACCGCTTTACAAAGTAAAACAATGCAGGAATCAATTTGAGATCATTTATTAAACCGGTGTCAACGAAAAGGTATAACCTGTTTATTCAATCAGCTTGGAGCACATGATGAAAAAGACAACACCGTGTATGTTTAAGAGAAGAGCACTGTGGTCTCAAATCTCTGCATGCCTGTTACTGAAGCTACACTAATGGAAATGGGATTACTTTTCATGTGTTAGTTTAGTGTGGTCATTGAAAGTGAGCCAGAACCAGAAGGGGGGATCCAGATGCCATTCCCATTAATGCAATGACTCAAACGTTGGAAGCCACCTACAGAGCAGTGGCGAAATGGAGGGAAAAATGGCCTGTTGTCATACTGAGAGGATTAGCCTATGCTGGAGATGAGCTTAGCAGGGTAGAGAAAAGTGCTTTATCAGCACTAGGTGTGCTCCCTCAACACTCTTATTAATGTTCCATTCACACTTCTGCTATCATTAACATATGGTATCAGCTATAGCTCTTTCTGAATGTTTAGTAGACAGTAATGACATCCTACTCTGCCGCAGTCATACTACTTTTTCGAAGGAATAAAACGAACGGCTTGTGAAGTAAAGGTTGTCGTTTAAACTAAATTAACATTACAGATAAATTCAAGTTTCTTTATCCATTTATACCAGTTTTAATCTCTGTTCAGGGCTTTAGAAATTAGTCGGCTATTAGACATGCGCTAACTAGCTAGCCGATGCTGTGAATGTGACCTTTTCAGCTAGTTCTACTCACGGTACGAATAGTTCTCATTAGCACTTGAAAAATAATACAGAGAAAACCAGTTATACGTGCACGCATTGGAATGTCCCAAGAATTTAGCCAGATTATTCTTTTTTTTTATAAGGATAACATTTGTCTGTCTCTCACATAACAAAAACATCATGACATTTCAATCATACACAGCGGCATAAATAGCTATTTACATTAGTATTAGCATTGTAAGGTGTCAAAAAAAACACAATTTGTTAATCACTTTTAAGGATAAACGGTTCTCCATCGCTGTAGTTAGTAATGGCACAAAAACAAGATGCAAATGGTTTATAAGTGTGTTACTTTGTAGAATTGTTACAAGGATCTGCCCCCCCCCAAAAAAAAACCAAAAAAACAAAAACAAAAAAAAACAAAAACAAAAAAAAAACAAGTGGAGGATCGATCCCATAATACAATGATGCATGATGGTGATTCCCAGGCTTTTAACATTAATTTCTTGAAAACACCACAAAATAAGCCACATTTATTATGTTTTTATTCCTATAAATAACTTAGAGGTCAAGAACAGGGTTAAGTTGGGCCGCTGGCTAAAGCTGAACAAAGCATCTTTCTTCCACACACATTTAGCTTATTCATGCATTTGAAGCAAAAACCCCAGAGTAACTCTGAAAACCCAATCTGGATATAAATAAAGCACTACAAACGAACATTCTGGTTCATAATGACATAAACTGCACCGTCATTTCTCTTTCTCTCTTTAAAGATTTATCATCAGTCCAGCTTGATGTAAAAGTCCACGGTCTTGACAAGATGTTTAGTGTTTTATAAACAGCGCCGTGTCGTACTGCAGATTGTTGCGTTTTGTCGAGCAACACTTATTGCCGTCGCATTATCACCAACGCTGCATCCTTAAACACAGCTAGCGCTGGTACGCTCCTTTACAAAAGAATAAACACGCTCCTGAAAAGCGGCTTATAAGACAAGCCTCGGTAGAAGGCCATCCTCTCGAGCGGAGAAGACACAGAGAGACGGGAAATAAAATCAGCTCCATGCAAAGTGTTTTCTGTGTAAAGCATTAACATAATTTTTCCGACTGGGGTCCTCTCAGGACCTCCTGATGAAGGCTCTGCTCATAATTCTAATTGCATGGATTGCATTCTTAATTAAAAGCACTACAAATGGATTTTATGCCATGCCAAATTAAATCTAAATTCATTAGATATAAACTCATTCTTAAAAATTGATGCAAATATGTGAATTTTTCAGAAGTTGGAAAGTGCAGTCTCCATTTTGGATTTGAGTGCATCATTATGCAGGAGGAAAATGAATGCGCTTTAGTAAATGAATAATCCAGTTAACATGAAATATTTAACCGATTTCGAACCTCGTATCTTTAGCAGTCACGGATGAGTTATCATAGTGTCTCATACGCATTACCATCACCCTTGTCAGAGCAGGTGCTTTGCTTTAATAAAGACATTTTGTTATACAGATTTCATTTTATTATTATGCTTCACAAAATATTTAAAGTTGTTTTTTGTTTTTTTTTGCATTTAAGGGAAAGCAATGGTGGATTAAAAAGGCTCACGTCCAGTCATACAGATTGAGATGCTATATTCTCGTTTAGCTGCCGTACCAAGTGCATAAAACTGAATTTGTTATTCTCAGGCCTGTCATTAACAGTGTGTTTTCTACAACCTACCCTCGATGATGAAGAAGGGAAGCAATGAGAGATAGAAAACAGTGGAGGACAAGAGCTTTGGAAAATGTCTCCCCACCAGAGGCCTGAGATTTATCGACGTCTCTTTTTCTCTCCCTCTTTCTCTCTCTCTCGGCTGTGGTAATTGATGGAGCAGATGTTTAACACGGCAGCACCTCTTCATAACTCCGGCGTTTAAGGAAAAGAATTTCACTGGAGCTGCCACTCACCGTGAGCCTCTGTGCTCACCACAGGAAGTGGAGGTCACTGTGAAACATGAGGCTGTGGATAGACGTTGCCACTCATGTGTTCATCAGCTGAGCCAAGTCCGTTCAGCACACAACACACACACACGCCCACACATCATGGAAAAATCATATTTTATGTCTTTCTTCAGTGTTTTTTTTTTTAAATACCACTGCCCTTTCTCTCTCACACACCATTCTAAATGTGCATGCTTTATCTCTTTATCAATGCTCACTATGTCTGAGCAGATGGACAAGCGTTGTTGTACTTTTCTCTATTCACACCCAAACTTCTTCACTGACCTCATTCTAATATCAATCAAACCTTTTCTGCTGTTTTCCACAATTCATTACAATACCTCATATAACTGCAGCTGTTTTATTAAGTGTTCATTCCTATATTCTTACACATGTACTGTAGAATATACAGTATGTACGCTGGTCGGTGACGCTTTTTTGTATTGTCATGTAGTGTTTTGTATAATTTGTTTGCACTGTTTTTGTCTTGCACTGTTTGCACCAGGCTGAACAGATGCACTTTATGTGGCTAAGACTAACTTACTTAAGTCCTTAGCTCTGTGTTGTTCCATGTAGCTCTAAGTAACACCAGGGTCCTGGAGAAACGTTGTCTCATTTCGCTGTGTACTGAGTCAGCTATAATTGGTTGAAATGACTATAAAAGCTTCTAGACCTGACTTGACTTGACTGAATGTTCTTTTATATGTGGAAAAAAAGCATATTCGGTACCTGTGGATTTTTTTGTGAATGAGATGGTGAACCAAGTGATCATTTCTAGTAAACACATGACAGATATGTGTTATTACATCACAAAATATAAGAACTAATATAATAATTTAGATCATTACTGTACCAGGAGAAGTGGGTGGGTTTGGGGTGTTTCCAATGTACATAAATATAAAATCTGTTTGTTGTTTGTGAAACCACAAAGTTATGGTCACAGTTTCTCTTTTTGTGTTATGGTTCCCATGATAACGAATGCCATGTGCTCATGTTTAGTGCCCATGTTTTTGTTTTCCCACCTCTATTGTGTCATTGGTTTGTCCCCAATCAGGTTCATCCATTCTGTGTTATTTATTTATTTTATTATTTTTATTTTTTGATGCCTTTGAGGCTTTGCGTCCTGGTTTGCAATGGCTTTTGAGTATTTTTGAAGAAATTCTTTGAAGGATAACTTTTACTTCTGATTTTTACACACGATTCCTCTCAGAGATGCTGAATAAAAATCACCTCATGTTGCCAATTTTTTTCTTAGTTTCCTGGTTTGTTCAGGTTTCTTTCATTATTTTACTTGTGTTTTTATTTCTGATTATGGATTCTACTTATTTGATATAGCCTGCTAAGCTACACATACACTTATGGCATATTTTTAAACCTTTTATTCTTTTGGGATTCACCCAAATAAAGCATTTAGTGAGTTTACACACTTTCAATAACACGATGTCCTCTATTCAACCAAAGTAATCTTCACAAAAACAGCAGCTTCACAGAAATTCAGATGTATTTAAATGTAGATCACTTATTAGCAAGCCAGAGCTAACAGGAAAAACAAATGAGGAAGAGACCCTGAGATGAACCAGACTCATAAGTCTTCCGTGTGTCAGTAAGATTATAAATAATTATAGTAAACAGGTATATAATGTATGCTCAATCCATTAAGTTACTATAAGTGCCTTGCTAAGGATGTTAGCATGGTGTGAGCATATTGTGATTCCTGAAATGATTGCAATCTTTATGATCACAGAAGCATTCAGAAAGTACAAATCTACACTATCCATGTGAGATTATCCACTGAACAAATGTGAGAATTGGAATTAACTCTATCCATGTGGGGCCACACTATATATTTTGTGTTTTCAAACATTTTCTCCATTTTTGAAGCAAAAAAATTTTAATTGCCAACCGGGGACAGTTTGAAGTTCGATCATGCAGGGCTTGCTAATTACATGATCAGACAGTTCTTTCTTTCTGTTACGAAGTATGAATATAGTGTAAGAGCTGGCAGAAAGATACATTTATATCATCGTATTCACTTTTTAAAACCTTCAAAATCTAGTATCATTTATAAGTTCTCCTCCCGAGACCAGGCTGCATAATGTCATCACTCAGCTCCATGACTCTTTCTCCATCTCTGTAGACTAGAGGATTGCGCTTGCTCACACCCTCTTCTCTCTTCCTATACACTTTTTCGTTTGCTGATGGAGAGATGAGGTAGAAGGAGAGAGACAGATTTGGGTCTGCGCTCAGCACCTGAGGCGCCCCGGTGTTGTGAGACCCCAGAAAAGCCTTGTTCATTTGTGCAACATCTGTAGCACACAGACAAAATTATTAATAACCCCTCATAGCGATCTGCCAAAGAGGGTGATGAAGTGGGGGGGTTAGGCCCACGGGTAGGCCCACCATACTGAGAGAGAGAGAGAGAGAGAGAGAGAGAGAGAGAGAGAGAGAGAGGTGAAAATCGAGATAGAAAAAAATATATAAATATGCTGTAATTCTATAGGCTTAACCCATGCTGGAACGGTGAAGATGGAAAATAATACTTATTACTTTAATCCCACCCAGAATGGTCTGAAAATTCCAGCATGGTTTATTCCTCTTATACCAATTTGCAGGACTAAGAATGATTGTTTAATTTCTTAAAGTATATCATACATTTTATCATTGTGAAATGTCAACAAAACAGGTTAGTTCAATTCAATTCAATTCAATTTATTTGTCTAGTGCTTTAAACAATTTGTATTCTCTCAAAGGAGTTTTGGTATAGAAGTAGGATAAAAATGTTAAAGTTTAAAGTTTAAAAGTATTATTACTATATATCTCTAACATCTAGCCCTAATCAGCAAGCAGGAGGTGACGATGGCGAGGCAAGGAACCAGGTATTAGGAATGTTCCTTTATCAACCCTTTTTTAAATAAAGAAATACCTGTGTAGGAAAACTTACATTTCTTTTTTCTTTTTAATAGCGCTGTTGTCAGAACCGCTATTATAGAAAATGCATCAATGTATTCTGACCAATCAGATTCAAGAATTCAGCAGTGCTTTATTATAAATCGCATAAATTCCAGCTATGTTATTGTGATTCAACACCAGATAAAAACCAGTCTTCAACTGTCAGCCTCTCAGTTAATGTGAAGAGAGAACGAGAGAGAGAGAGAGAGGGAGAGAGAGAGAGAGAGAGAGAGAGAGAGAGAGAGAGAGAGAGGGCAAAAGGAGATGAGAGCAAAGATGAGAGAAACAGAGGGAGCAAAACAGACTGTGAAGGACAGCAGAAACAGAGAAAGAGAGCGAGAGAGAGACTGACAGAAAGAAAGGAAGAGGGAGGTGTAGTTTACTAATGGCATGTGTGTGATTGGCTGTCGAGTAGGAGACCCCTGATGATTGGGAGTGTGTCCCGCGAGGCGTGAGACAGACGCCGCCACGGCACCAAGCCCTTGGGGACAGCTTTGCTTTTGTACACGCAAAACAACTTTGTGCCACAGCATACCCCACGGGGTTATTTTGTAGGTATTAGAGAACGGTGGAACACAGAACATGGATACGCTAACTTATCTTTACAATGTTACCCTCACACTGAGAAGGTAAACAACCTGGATTTGGCAGCGTGTGACAGCGATTTGCAACAGGGTGAGAGCATTCACCTGTTGTGGTGATGGATGCGTAGAAATATTTGCGGCGAATTAGAATGAAATGAATGCAGCCAGGCATGGAAATCTTAAAGGCATTTGCATTGGCCTCAGTGCCCTGTTGTTTAACACTCCTTCTCTCACTCTTTCTTTCTCTCTCTTTCTCCCTCACTCTGTACTACACCTTCTCGTGCACTTTAACTCTTATCAGCGATACATCGAACAAAATAAAGATTTCTCAGTGAAACAAGTTCCATCATGAATATGTCCACATTTTTTTCCCACAGTGGTAGCAGTCAGTAAATTCATTTTGTTCACAGTCCATTCAGTTTCTTGCACACACACACACACACACACACACACACATACACAAAAAAAAACAAAAAAAAACAATAAACCTTCTATAGACTGTCTACAATGTCAGTTGACTCTCAGAACTCAAGTAAACCAGCTAACTAACTAGTTTAATGCAATTTATGTGTCAACTTTTAACGATACTTACACGGTCTATACTTTTTTTTTATATACTTACCTTCTCTATAATTCTATAACACTTTATTAACATCTTATTTCAAATTCTGCTCTTAGATCATTGGAAAATTAACCACAGTTTGATTAACATCACGCTTAGGAGCTGATGAAGCACATCTCCAATAAGATAAGCTTGATTAAGCTACTATTGTACTAAACATCCATAATCACTGGCAGATGTGTGGTATGAGTTGGTACTCTCAAGCAGACACTTTAGTATATATATTTTACCTAAAAGGGTACTCTAAATATACTCTAAAGGGGAATCATGTAAGTTAAATCATTTTTATTTTGCGAAATTCAATGTTAAATCATTTCTGAAGGCACAAACAATAAATAAATATTGTTGTTGTACCCTTTATTTCTGAAAGTGATGAGGGGTTCAATACAGTATAATTACAACACGGATGTTTAATATCGCATACTGCAAGATATAAAGAACAAAATATATGTTTTATATTAGGTCAATAATTATTTTTTCTGTCAGCTTGTCCTAAATAATATTACTGTTGGGGTGTTATTGATAATAATGATAAACAATCATTATAAACAGGTTTGTTTGTGTCTTTGGTTTTGGGAAGTCCCCTGAAATCCAAATATTCTTTGCTAATGACTGCAATAATTACAAATCAACTCAAACTTATGAATGAATTAGAACGACAAAAGGTGATGTTTGATTTTAAATGACTGATGTTTATAGACATGCAGTTATACAGTAATGCAGAAATGCTAATTTCTAGGTAGGGAATTTTTAAGCATGAATCAATGTTATCTTTTTTACTGACACATGCCTAGGAACTATATTTGTCTATGTGTGCTTTGGCTCCCACTTTTGCATGTTTCACATTAATATTGTGATTATTATTATAATATTATTCTAACAGCACAGGCAGTCTGGTAAGTTTCAAATGACTCATAAGACACATTTCATTGTTTTTCATGTTTAGTCGAACATTTATACAAGGTCTATGGACAATATTGAAGCTTTTCTTTTTTATTTTGAGTACATCTAGTAGATATTAATAAAGAAACTCAACTTCAGCTAAACCTAACCCAAGAAGTTATCGAGAGTTGAAAGATAGCTGCAAAAATAGTAGGACTTGTTGAGAATCAGTTCTTGATTTGTTGGTTTATGATTGTCTGTTGATTGATGGTATGATTCAGACACACACCTCCTGGTGATCTAGCTCCCTGGAGAGTTTGGTTTCAAGCCTAATTGAACACATCTGACCAGTGTTAATCAATGCTTTAAGAGGATCTGAGTGTTAGAGTGAGACGATAAAAACCTACTAGTTCTAGAAATGCCAACAAACAAGACCATTATTTATAGGGTTTCATTTGCTTTCATATAAATAAATAGTAATAAAGGTATCGATGTTAGCCCCAATCTTATCCCTGAACTCAGCCAGTGTCTATCATGATATACGTTGCAAGAACCCTCTGTGTAAAATCTGTGTCCCTTTAACCAATGATTAAAGTCTACTATAATTATGTTATTGCTTTGCATGATGTTCTGTTCTCAAATTGTCCTGTTCTATATTTTTACCAAATGTAGTTATTTGTTGTAGAGCATCCTCATTTGCAGACGCACATTTAAGAACTGATTTCATAGCCAGTGACTGCAATAATCTTTATTTTCTCATTCTTCTACTGTTGTTCGTCATCTTTATTTGATAACTCAGTTCAAAATAATAAACGATAATTGAAACATTACAATTTTTTTCTAGACTTATGCCATGACGGTCTTTGTTCTAAAATATTTTGTTACACAAAGTAAAACTTTATCACAAGAACAAATGACATTTTCATTGAAGAAGAAGAAAAGAAGAAGCCTTTATTTTGGTTGCAGTCATCCACATGTTGCCAAATATTGCTAAACTGCTTATTTTATAGCATGTTTTGAATGTGACTGTGTGAATAGGGCTGTAACTTTAAACGTGTACTTTATATACTGTATATAAACACTACATGTACTCAAATCACAGTAAAAATAGAGTGAGGAAATTAAAATGCCTTTCTTAAATAATAAAACAGCCTCTTGCCTGTTCTGCATACTCCATATTTCACCTCTTCTCAACATCTGGTGACCGACTCCACATGGTTTATCTGAAACATTATGGTTTTACTGTCACATTTACATAGCCAGACTCTCTAATTGACTAATGTCAGAAGCAGCTGGTTGATTCGATGAAGTTTTATGTGTAAGCATATGTGGCTGTTATGGTTCAGCACATATTAACTTCACTATTCCAATATCTTTTAGCACTTCCTTAAAGCATAAAAACAGCCTGACCTGTACTTGTCAATCTCATTTGCAGGAAAGTACAGGGTATCCTAAATATTAAAAGCCTGGCCGAGCACAATGTGTAAGACAAAACCTTGGAACTCTACCACGTCGTTCCAACACACACTTTGGTGCAGTGGGATTTCTTTTCCTAATGACTGTGCACCTTGAGTTATAGCCAGACCCCATCAACCCCTCCAGTAAGTCATGGTCTATTTTAAAAACATCTTGCATTTAAATACACTTTATTTGAAGTCCATCTGGAAATGTGATGTGCTTCCATGCTGTTCGCTGCCGAGTTCCCATGAACCATTATAGCTTCCCATACTTTCTGCCAAACATGGGACTGCAGCTACATCCTGTTCGGAGAGGCTCTGAAAAATCTGCTGTGAAACAGCACTGGCTAATTACAGCATTGTGCTATGGAAAAAGCAGGGATTCAATCCAAGTGGAAGAGTCCAAAAGCATATTGTTTCAGCATTAGCTTGCATGCTGGGAAAGGTAGGAAGACAGAAGCATGATCTTTCTTTAACCCTGAGGTTTATGAAATGGTGCTTGATAGCAGTTCCTTTTTTTTTTTTTTTTGCATTCGGAAATCTGCTGACTGATAAAGAATGTGCGGAAAATATAGCCCAGGCTCTGGAGTTGTTTGCTGTTCCAATAATTGCTTAGTGGTAAATGTGGATTGTTGTAAATGCAAAAAGCACTTGTTTTCTGTTAATTGAAAATATCACTGTTGTTTATACATGTAAAGCATGTGTGCAAACATCATTAGCTTTTTGAACTTGTTCAGCGAAGTAAAACGTATTCGCTAATTAAAGGCCGCAGGTTTAACCCTGCGTGCTCCGCTAGCATGTTTTTTCCTCTGTGTGTGTGTGTGTGGAGGGGGGTGGGAGTTTCGAAGGGGCTGCAACTTATCATTTGCCTGTCAGGGGAGGTAAATTGAACCCTTGGTGGGGGCACGGTGATGGGTCAGCGGGCACAATTCTCCTGCCATCGCCCACTTTTATGGAAAAGGCAGAGAGAGAGAGAGAGAGAGAGAGAGAGAGAGAGAGAGAGAGAGAGAGAGAGAGAGAGAGAGAGAGAGAGAGAGAGAAGGGGGGCGAAGGCCGTCAATCAAGCTTTGTGCCGATCATTACTGGTTTGCAGCCGAGCAGAAAAACGGCGTAATAAACAGGTTGCGGTGACTCCATCGGGCTATTCATCGCAGGCGGCAAGGGGGCCGAGGCCTTCTGGCCTTGCTGTGCACAAAAATCCCAATCCAGCTGCTTGACCCTATTACTTCTACACGATATAGCGGCCTGTCAGTGTAGCGGCTGAAACAGTCCGCTGCGCAGAATCACTCTTCCCGACAGGTGAGCCCTAGGACCATTTATTTCAGCATCCGGCCACGCTCGGCTGGGTCTTTAACACGCAGCAAAGAGCTGAAATCCTCCAAGCCTGGCTTGCAGATCCACTCTAAGAGCAGAGATCCTTCAGCAAAACAAGGTAGATCAGCTCAGGTGCATATGCATTTTTCAGTGTCAGGTTATTATTATGTGATTGTGATTAGTGATCCAGTGGAAGAGGTGTGCCTCATTTGCTATTCAGCCAGGTGTGATTCCCTGCCCCCCCCCCACCCACCCATTTATACCAGTACACCAGTATGTCAGTGACATGAATCATGAGCAACCAAAGTCACGTTACAAAACATTCTTATGCGTATGATGCATATTCCCTTTATATTTGATCCATGTGCATGAACACACACATGTATTATGAACACACACAATGTGTGCAGAGGTACAGTACACAGCATTGTGTTTTTTTTATCTAAAATTACCTTTGGTCTTCAGCTTGCCTTTGAGGAATAGAGAGAAAAAGAGAAAGAAAGTGAAGCGGATTCGAGTTTGTTGCTGTGCTGAAGCATAATAAGGGTGGCATCATTGGCAAGCTCTGCCTCTACAAAGAGCACAAATCTAGATGATATGCAGTATACATACTTTCTCAGTGCAAACACAGGCACAGGTAGAGCACAGGGGTGTTTGATCCTGTCCTCCATGTATTTCTGAGTCCGCTTTCATCTAATCCGAGTTCTGGAAAATTGTCCCCCAGACTTTCACTCAATACAGAAGGATAGATTACAAGCCTGAGAAGCAAATACCTTCATCCTGGATGTAATCATGTTGCTGAAATGAACCAGTACAAATTGCATATTGATATTGACAACTTTTACTTTATGTTTGATTATGTGAATGATGTCCAAGAATTTCTAATATAGTTCATCGACATGGTGGGTTTTTTTTTGTTTTTTTTTTGTTTTTTTTTACTTTTGGTTAACGGTTTTGAACGGTTTACATTTCATCTGCAGTACATGCTGATAATTGCCTTTGTTTTATCTCTATCTAAAGAGAGAGATGCAGCAGGACTTAATTCTTAATTCTGTATTCTGTCCAGCTCTCTCACTTCTTCATCTGTGCACTTTGCTGAATCAGATCTGCTGAAACTTCCTAAGATTGAGCTTTCATGCTAATAAAACAATCGCTAACTAGCTGAGCAGAGGAGAGTGAAGCCGGATTTAATTCTCTACTTTCACGCTAACATTCGCCGTCTCCGTTACCGTTTCTGCGTCGAACGTCTTTACTATGACAATGAACATGGCTGAACAATGGTGAGCAAATACAGAAGCTCACTCACATTGACCTGCTGTGATAACCGAATGGATATCAGTTACTAATTTCAACAAGAAGTAAACGAAACTACAGCACCAACGGGCAAATTAGCATAACAATAACTAAGCACTTTATAAACATTCCAGTATCGATGTGTATTTCATACCAGATGCCTGATTATTCACTTTTGTATCAAGGAAATATCCAGAAATGTATTTTCATTCCATGAAGCCTGGTGTTTATGGTCTTACAACATTCTACTGACTGGCAAAATTCTGCTCATGCTAGTTTTCTGAAATTTGACCTCAGAAATGGTGCTGACTATTTTGGTCAAGTGCAGGGGAAGTGGAGTGTGAAGCGCAGCCATCTGCCACGATCCGTAAATCAAACTAGGTGAGGGTTACCATAATCAATATAATCTAGTAAATAAATCCTGTTCTGCTTTTCAGCTCCACACTGAAGCTGGTGACCCACATTGATTAAAGCAAAAGCTTGCAAGCTAACATAAACAAAGTAACAGAGGGGTCTGAAATCAATAAATTCTCCACCTTCAACTACAGTACACTTAGTCAATGCTTCAATGTTTCAGACAGCACGATTTATTTATTTATTTATTTATTTATTTATTTATCTATCAGTTTATCATCTTATTGCATTTGTATTCCCTTTATTTGCGATATATTCCAATTGTTAGAAGACGCCTAAATGCATGGGAATTTGTGGAGTTGTGGATTGTAATGTGGTCAAATATTACAATATCTGTTCCATAATGTTTAAAGTACTTAGTAACTTAGTAGAACGTTGGGTAAGATAATACTTTTTAAATAATTACTACACGGATTTATGTAAATACGTCCTTGTGGTTTTGACAGCATGGTAATTTTGTATTAGATTCCTAATCGTTACTTTATTATAGAGATTAGAAATGATTAAAGAACTACTATGGAAAGACTTTCTGATAATTGAATGCTAAGTACTGAAGCACTACTGTAAAGTGTTCCTGTTTCGGTAATAATTATTTGGCGACTCGGTTCTGATCGACATCTCAAAGATCTAAACTGCTTAGATATTTCAGAAATACCACGTATCGAGCACTAAGTATCATTTAGTACAATAAGTCGGAAAAAAGTACCTTTCATGCCCTTATGAATCCAAACAGATGACTTTTAAGTCACCCCATTCATTGCCATTTCAACTCTGCTTCCTTAAGTCCACCATTAAGCACTTCTATAGAATCCAATCAGTGTGTCAGGTAAATTGCTCTTCATCTGAGCAGATTAAGTGAGCCACTATTACCTTCGATTTAGCCGCTGCGCCGAACCCCGGCACATTTCCACAGGGCCATTAGTAACACCTGGAGTCTTTCACATTAGTTGGAGAATCTGGCATCATAAATTTCGGCCCATTAATGATTATTCCGACTTCTCAAGATAAATGGCTCAATGTTTTTGATAATGAAAATATACACTCTGCTCAGGAACGGTTTCCTACAGTCACATTACCTTTGTAATGTACTTCATGGTTGATCATATCAGACGACGTCATAACTTTTACCAGAACAGAGTTATTAAAGCTGAGATGTATTTCAGAGTCGCTTTATTCCGCAGGCTTAAGGGCTCCACTTTAATACAATCCTCGGCAAAGGGCATGCTTAGTAAAATTAAATACATATGTGAATGTGGCATCATTAAAGAGTCAAGCCTTATTTCAGAAGCACATGGTTGTGCCTTGAGAACTGAAAGACATGATCACAAAGGTTACTTTATTGTAGATGTGATGCAAAAATCCAGTAAGGCTAAACATCAGTGGCTTATACACACACACACACACACCAGTGAAACCCTCCAGTGAAACTAAGAAATATTTGCTATATGTTTTTGCAGTCTTTTTCGATCTAATTTATTTAAACTCACTACAACCGGACAAAACCTCAAGATAAATAATAATATTAAACATAATATCCAGTAAGGCTGAACGTCAGTGGCTTACATACACACACACACACACACACACACACACACACACACACCCACACCCACACCCACACACCCACACCCACACCCACACACACACACACACACCCACACACACCCACAGTAAGGCTAAACGTCAGTGGCTTACACACATACACACACACACACACACACACCCACACACACACACACCCACACACAGAGTAAGGCTAAACGTCAGTGGCTTACACACACACACACACACACACACACACACACACACACACACACACACACACACACAGTAAGGCTAAACGTCAGTGGCTTACACACACACACACACACACACACACACAGTAAGGCTAAACGTCAGTGGCTTACACACACACACACACACACACACACACACACACACACACACACACAGTAAGGCTAAACGTCAGTGGCTTACACACACACACACACACACACACACACACACACACACACACACAGAATAAGGCTAAACGTCAGTGGCTTACACACACACACACACACACCAGTGAAAGCAAGAAATATTTGCTATATGTTTTTGCAGTCTTTTTCATTCTAATTTATTTAATCTCATTACAACCGGACAAAACCTCAAGATAAATAATAATATTAAACATAAGTAATTCTCAGATAGCAAAACACCTTGAAATACACCTTGAAATAAAAATGTCATTTTCATACTTAATGAACTACTTTTATACTTAGTATAAAAATACATTGTATATTCTTTTTTACTTACTGACTTTTTATAGTTTTATACCCAGTTTAAACTCCATCAAGGCAACAATATACCTTTGTCCTTTCTTTTAAGCATATCCACCTGAGATGATGCCAAGTCAAGCATATCATGGATTTTATTTTCCTGTGGACTTAGACAGGAAACGGCAGAGCAGGAAAGTAGTGCGGTATTCTCACCCAATGACTGGCTCTCGGTGACAAGAAATTCGGTTTCTCCAAATTTTATGTGGCTTATATCATGAAAATTGATTAGTTCAGGAAAAAAAAAATGACACGATTTAATCGAGATCTTAAATAGGAGGTATAATTCATGGGGCATGGTGAAAATAGTCACCCTCAGCTCTTTTATGACTGTGCCAGTCTTTATGACTTCAAAGAAAATGTCAGTGGCAGCGAACAGCGTGCCACTGAATAACGTCGTTATAGTGAAGGAGACATTTAAAAATCTGATGCTGTCTGTATGGAGTTCTGCTGAACTTACAGTTTCTCCTGCTGAACGAATATCCTAACCGTTTCCTCCACTCTTGTCTTCTATCGGAATGAATTTTCCTCCTTTGTAGCAGACTCGACTTTTCTTTATCGGTGTGATATCTACTTACCAAAGAGCCTGAATCGTCTCTCAGTCTGGGTTTTCCTTCTCATGCTTTAGAGTTTGCTGTTTAAGATCAAAAATGACTCAGGTTTCTAACGGAAAAGGAAAAAAGCATCTTGTTTCCTCTTAGCGAAAGAAACACTTTGTCATCTATTCATAAGAACAAAAGGAAAGATTTAACTATTGGTCGCTTTCCAAGACAGACAATGGTTATTTCAAAGAACGGTGTGTGTGTGTGTGTGTGTGCGTGCGTGTGTGTGTGTGTGTGTGTGTGTGTGTGTGCGCGTGTGTGTGTGTGTGTGGTCACTTCCTCTGAATCCTAAGGGTCATTTTATATCAAAAGCCAGGAAGTATGTATCCTCTGATTTAAAAAAAAAAAAAAAAAAAAACATATGGAGCTTTAAAATACTTCCTCTCTCTATGACTTGTTGAAAAACCCTGGGAATGCTATGAGAGGAAAAAAAGGTCTTTGGGTTCATGATTGGATTTAAAATTCTACACACACATACTGTAGCAGTGTTGGAAAAGGAAGCCCGGAAACTTTCAGTTTTTTCACTGGTATGAGATATTGGGAAAGATGATGTGAATCCGTTCAACAGATTTGCAGGTGTAACCCATGGCCTCAACCTGCTTTAGGCTTCAAAACAGATGTAATATGCTAAGGTACGAAGCAGCGGCAGCAATTTTAATAATCAGTCGAAATGGCAATTAAGCATGTAATGTCATACTCACTCGCTGCTGTAATCAGGACAATGAAGTAAGTTACTCCCTGATTAACTTCTCTATTAGTCTCCATTTCGACTCTCAAACTTTTCCTCTTTAAATGCTAATCTTTCCGTCTGAATCTGTGCCTAATCTACTACATCTAATTACTGCGTCACAGCTGATAGGACGCAAGAGCACGGCTTCCCCGTCAACACTTGTACACAATTATTGTAGTTGCAGAAAATAAATCAATATTCCCAATCCAACTGTAAAAAACAATCAAGGAAACCAGGGACCCCACACACGAAATATAGCAGCAAAAATAATATTTATTAACCACATCTCCATCTACCACAGAGACCCGACGCCAAACACGCTTTCCACTCAGACGTGTGAACGCTAGCTAATACGCAACATGTGACGGGAGGTGACAGATGTCAATATATTTGTTGTGAAACACAGTGTGGTAATTGAAGAAATTAATGAGAAACAAAAGCAATAAGAGAGAAGAGAAGCGCTTTACATCGAGAGGGAATGGGATCGGACTCAGCAGATCAGTTACTGTACATTGTGGGAGCGGAACAATCGTGGATCGTCGAGGAAACAAGGATGTACGCACAAACACACACAATGAGTGCTGATGTGTTCAAGGGCATGGCTATTCTTTATGATTTCCTGAGAAGTAAAAACAATGCCACGCCTTTCTTTATGTAGTTTGGACATTTCCGGTCTGGGTTATGACGTCTTTTTTGAAATTTAGCGAGAGAACTCACCGGTGTCTGCTTTTATGGACTAGAGAACAAAGAGTGCTCAGGGACTGAAAATCAGCAGTGAGTGGCAAAAAGGAAAGGGAATCAAAAGAATCCAAAGTTTCCTTCACACCCTGTTCTGTTCATGGTGGATTTGTGCGGAAACACAAAAACCCTAAAAACAAACTTTTTCTTTTATTTTTTTAAATTATTTTATTTTTGTTTATTGAGTACAATCAAATAACATATTTCAAGTCACATATAATGATAGTTACTTGTAAAAAACAATGTTTTATTATACTCAAACTTTGTTAAATTATCTCCTTTTCATGAAGAAAATAAAATGTATATGTAAAACACCTAAGAAACTATATATTATATATCCAGGGTGAAACCGTGTGCCTTATTTCAATTACATCCAGAATAAAATCAAATGACCTTCATTATGTATATGGATAATAGACAAAGTACATGTATATTTGCAAGTATATATACTTTATATACACGCAAACAACACAGTTTTAAATGTTTTTACATTCTTTTACATGTTTTATGAATTAATACTTAGTTAAATACGAACTACTGATGAGTTAAGGCATGTACTAATCACACACAAGTGAAAAGCTACTCGTAACTATGACATGGGTTTTATCAAGTCGTACATGAACAATGACCCGCTTAACTACATCTACATAGTCCATGTATGTTAGTTAATGTATTAATTACAATTAACGTGTAGGGGTTAAACTACACCAAACATGTTCTAATAGGAAAGTAAGTAGAAACAAAGTCATTTCAATATCTGTGATTGGAATAAGAGGGAAGCTGATGTACAGTAAGGAGATGGCTAAATCTGATTGGTTATTTGGTAACCTGTACTGAGCATGCAAAAATGTCAAATTAGCCAGAAAAACAAAACAAAAACAACAACAACAAAAAAAGATAATAATAAAATTAGAAATTCCTTATTTGAAAGGACAGAAATTTCTTTGTCATTTTGTGGTAAATTTAACAGAGTTGTAATAGCTTAACTTTCAGAAGCTAATTCTAAAAAAATTTAATTGTGACATGTTTATATGTATAAAAACAAGCAAGCTCCAACCACATCGTCTTTTTGGTTTGTTTGAAATGGTACAAATTCGCGATATGATCTGGTTGCTTATTTATGTAAGAAAAACCTTGCAACATTTCAGCCAAACTCCCAAATGTACCGATTACAAACAAGAACTATGTCAGTGTCCTAAACTGCTAAAATCTTTTTTTGTTTTTATTTATTTTATTTTTTTACATAAAAATGTATGCTTTGTATTTTATAATGTCTACAGGTTTCACAAAATCTGGATTATGTTGTTTGTTTTTGTTTTTTTTTTGCTATATTAATGAAATGAATGAAACCTACAAATAAATAAATAAATAAATAAATAAATAAATGTGTAGCATGAAAAAATGGTTTGTTTTTATGGTTTGTTTTTAGATGAACACATCCTATGGGTAATTTGATAATATAAAGTATGTAGGCTGCTTAAATAAACTTACATGACCTAATATTTTAGATATCAAAAAGCCGGTGCTTCATCCTTCTAGTTCTAGCTCAGGAGTCATTTGGTCTATTATAAGACGTAGAAGTAGAGTTGATAATCTTACAGTGAGAAGTTAATTTAATGTCCATCCTGCCAGATCATAAAGCAGCTGCATTAGCATCATTCACAGGTCATGGGGGATAATGGACAATGTTGGAGACAAAAAGATCACAGAGGACATTTGCTCAGATAATGAAATGACTATCAGACAGACTCTCAGGCTGGAAATTTATTTAGAAGTCATAATAACCTTAAAACTGACTCCCTTTTAAATAAATATACGAAAATGGGCCATTTTTTAAATCAAAAATCAGGACCAAAGCATTAAGATGAGAAAGTCCATGCTACATTTTGTAGGTTTTAAATGTGAAATGTCAAATCTAAATAGTACAATTATTTTAATTTTGTAATTTTCAATTTATTTATTTATTTTGTTTGTTTGTTTCCATCCTTCCCTAAATCAGCTTTGAGACAATGCCAACTGTTAAAAGTGCTACACAAATAATCCTTTACACAGGACATACTCACAAACGTTTCTTAATCACCAAAGCCTCACCTTGTATGTGAGATTAACTAATAAAAACAATCTCGCACGTCTGTGACTGGATGCTTGTAGGGTATGAAATAGACCAAAGCTTTCACATTCACGCTAAATGTATATTTCAGCATATCGATCGTCCAATGCATCGGTTCGATTTCTCAGAAAGTAAACAGACACAAAAACAAACATAGTATTAAGAAATATGAATAGTATATACAGTACATAAACCACTGACTCACTCATTACTCTATTACTGTATTCAGATTTTTGGTATCAGCTGTTTACATTTTTTTGTCGGTGTGTAAAGCAGTGTACAGAGTATTTTGTGTCTGCTCTGGCTGTATAAATGTTGGACTTGTTCTTTTCACTTTCTCAGTTTTATAAGACTGAGGTTTATTAACAACTACAGTAATGGCAGTCTTTGCAAGATGGAAAAACACATGATCACAATACCAGATTTATGAGAATTTAATTCTGGCAACAAATACTACAAGCTAATTTGTGAAAGTTTAAATTGTAAATGTTAAAGTTAGGGTCAGGTTTACAATGGGAACTTTTCTTATGTAAGCAAACACAATTCTACTTTAACTTGCTTAAAGTTGCTCTGTTTAAATGAGTTCAGATTCATTTATAGGCCATTAAATGTCCCTCATGACTTGGTCTACCAGGCTTTCACAAAGATATCTTTCTATTTTGTTAAAAAATACCATCATTAAATCTATAGAAAATTAGAAAGCATCTGACAGCTAAAGGTCATCTGTTCTATATGTATACAGTAGTAAGTGCAATAGAAGAGCAGTGATAAATGGGATGTTTACATACTCCACAAGGGTTAATATTATTTTACATGTTACATAAAACTGTAAATGAATAACCAGACAAATAGTGAGAGATCTGTTTGGTCTTTTGTAATTGATTTAAACAATCCATCCATCCATTCATACATTCATCCATAAATCTATTCATTTATCCATCCATCCATCCATGAATCCATAAATCCAACCATCCATCCACTCATCTACTTATCCATCCATCCCTCTATCCATCCATCTATTCATCCATCCATCCATCCATTTTTTTTTTTTTTTTGGACCACTTATTTATGGGGGCAGTCATGGCCTAATGGTTAGAGAGTCTGGTTCGTAACCCAAAGGTTGTGGGTTCGAGTCTCGGGCCGGCCACGACTGAGGTGCCCTTGAGCAAGGCACCAAACCCCCCAACTGCTCCCCGGGCGCCACAGCATAAATGGCTGCCCACTGCTCCGGGTGTGTGTTCGGTGTGTGTGTGTGTGTGTGTGTTCACTGCTGTGTGTGCACTTCGGATGGGTCAAATGCAGAGAACAAATTCTGAGTATGGGTCACCGTACTTAGCCATATGTCACGTCACGTCACTTATGTCATTTTAAACTGGGGACTATCTAGTGGACTCAGGGCACAAAGCAGGAGACACCCTGGACTGGGTGCTAACCCATCACAGAGCACAACTGCAAACACACACATCCATTCATACACTACGGAAAACCATAGACGCCAATCAGACTGCAACGCATATCTTCAGACTTAGAAAGTCAGAGGAAATCATGAAAGCCCCAAAACCAGAAAATCCAAAAGCACCTAACCCCAGAGGTGCAAGGGAAATGACTTAAACACCAAACCATTTAATTAAAAAAAAATTACTTATATCATATAATTGTCTTGAGAAGAGCAGGAAGACAGAATTGTTCAGGTTTAAGATGGCAGGATCAGAGAAAGACACATCTAAGTGAGAAGTTTGAGTCAATTGGTCAAGACCGCCATATCAAGTTAAAGATCAACACCAACTGAGATAAAGTCAAGAACATGTCGAAAAGGTGTTGAGGCTTAGTCAAGATTAGATCATGGTCCAGATGGACAACCATTTAAAAAAAAGCCTTTACTCTAACAAGTTGTCTTTAAACATTCCTTTCTCTAATAATTAGCTTAATTTATTATTATTATTATTTTATATAGAAAGAATAATCACGGCATCTAACACTGTTTTGCATGCAAAAAGAAAAGATGACACAAACATGTGACCATTGCCTAAGAGCGAGAAACATCAGCAAACAAGTCCAAGTCAATACAGCAAACAAAACTCAAGTTTATGTCCAATTAGTACACACTGTTTACATTACCAAAGGTTCACTTAGATTTTCTGTGTACACAAAAGTTCATTAAACACGTGATTTATTCAGTGATGTTGCTTGATGCTTATTGTAAAAGTCAAAGCTTTTCACCAATATACTATAATGTGTAAAACTATAGTCAAAAATCAGTTATTCTGCTAATTCCAAGGCGTATTTTTCCTGTGCAGAAACTCAGGTTAACTTTATTAGTGATTTTTTTTCCCATGTAATCACTGTCAAGAGTTGACTGGAGTCAGCTACCTTGGGGTTGTGATGTGTTCTGAGGGAACAGTCACATGACACTTTACCCATAGACACATGACGCATATGACCTAAAGTAGAGTTATTTACCCTGTGCTAACCCTCCTGACACCACACATCCTCTACAATATCTCCCTACAGCAAAATAGATGCCCCAAGACCTCCCAATACTCTCTCTCTCTCTCTCTCTCTCTCTCTCTCTTTCTCTCTCTCTCAGTAATTAGCATAGTAGTGGTCTCTTGTCACATGGTCTCTTGTGACGCTGTATGAAATCTTAACAGAGAGAACGAGAAGGGAAAAGAAGAGAAGAGAAAAGAAAAGAAGAGAAGAGAAAAGAAGAGCAAAAACATGAGAACAGACTGATTCAAGCAATTCAAACCAGCTACGACCTCATCACACACACTCACACACCCTCCCACCCATACACACTCACCCATACACATACTGTACACACTACACACACACACACACACACCTTCACACACATATACACAAACAAACACACACACACACACACCTTTACAGTACACGCACATACACACACACACACACACACACACACACACACACACATACCCGACCACACAAAAACACATTAACATACACACCCTTACACACACACACACACACACACACACACACACACACACACACACACACACACACACACACACACACAGACACATACCCCACCACACAAAAACACACTAACATACACACCCTTATACATACACATGCACACACACACACACACACACACACACACACACACACACACACACACACACACATATGCGGTCAGCTTCCTGCAACCACACTTTTGGTTTCCTGCACTGCTAAAATGACTGTTAAGTATTCGAACAGGATTTACAGTCACAAGCCCACAACACAAGCCACCCTAACCGTTCCAAATCCCAATTCCTATTGCACACAAACCATAAAACGGCTAAAGAAACCTTTTCTAAACCTTTTCTATACTTCTGATCGATGCCTCACAATACAGTCTTTTTTGAACTAGTTTCGTGATCTGAGAAAAAGAAAAAAAAATGCATAATGCATGATGTTTCCACTCAGCAAACATTTCTCCATGTGTTTCTATAGGCATTGACCTTTCAAGCTAATGTACTTCAATACCCAGAGGCTGATTATAGGTCTATAAATAATATCAAATTTATTGGCAAATTATGAAACACTTGTAAAATTTAACAGAAGGGTGGTTCTACACTACTGTATAATAGGTGCGCATGTTTTAAGTAGGCAAGCCGGTGACGTAAACGTAACTTTTTTTTCTTCTTTTTTCTTTCCTTCTTTCTTCCATCAGCCTGAAGCAACTAATGAATCAAGTGACTTAAGTGGGCCGGCGTGTTCACTCCGTTTATAGAGAGGTGCATTATTCAACACCTTTACAGTCATGGCAGAGTGTGACGACTGAACCTCAACATGGTCTCTTATTCCCTCTCGCATTTTTTTCCCTCCACCGGTCCACTCTGCTGAAATTTCCAAAAAATCGCCCACATTCACACCAAGTGCTGAAATTTAGTTATTTATTTATTTGTAACGTATTTTTTTAAATTATTATTTATTTATTTATAGGATTACTCAAGTAATATTATATATTTTTTAATTCGAGAATGTCTTATGGGAAGCAAATGTCATCCTCAAAAGTAATGAAGTTTTTTTTTTTTTTACTTTTTTTTAAATTAGATTTCAGCCTTGCTATTATGTTAGCATACAAATAAATAAATAAATAAATAAATAAATAAATAAATAAATCACAGCCACACACATACACACAAAGGCCCTTGGGGTTTTATCTTATGCCCATTTCAAAAGTGCCTGCCAGTAATTTTCACCTGTGAGAGAAAGCACGTGTGAAAATGATTGCAAACTGAAACACAAGAGCTTCTGTAAGGAAAAAGAAGCATGGTTAGCATGGCGCCGCGCAGAATCCGCCCTTAGGCTAAATGGAATATCTCCATTTGTGTGACATCAGGCGATTTTGCGAGGTTGTAATCGCATTTTGCAGAATTGGGCATGCTAAGGTTTAACTTACAAATGATTGTAATTGCGTAACGGGATATTGTCGTTCGGATCGTTTCCGTTTATCCTCCGTGCTGACTGACAGAAACCTGGTGTGAGTTCAGAGCCGCTGTGTTTCATGGCTGTCGGTGTGTATGTTTAGAATGAGGTTTAAATTACACTGATGTAACATTTGTAATACATTGAAATGAGTTCTAATGAAATGGAATTAGAAGAATAACATTTAGAGCAGCCGTGTTCTCTGTGAGAAGGTGACGTGTAATGGGATAATGGTGACTAATGATTCCGTATGACTAATGAGTCTATTTGTTGAACTAAATTTGTAGCTCGTCCATTACGGCTATTTTAACCCTGTACAGATCCAGTGCTTTAATTTAATACATCTTAACCTACTTCACTGTCTTCGCTCTGACATGCAGCATGACTGTAGCGAGAGGAGAACAACCACATGACGGAGCTCTCATTTCAGAGCTTAAAAACCTAAAACAAGAGGATTTTCTTTCTCAATTAGTGAATGAAGTGGTCTTGCAAAATGTATTTATCTATTAATTAATTTGTTTGTTTATTTATTTATTTGAACTTATTAATTTATTTCTTTTTTATTTGTAAGCAAGACACAGATTTTAGAAATACTTCTCTATACATTCAGCAACAACTCACACATTCCACACACACACACACACACACACACACACACACACACACACACACACACACACACACACACACACACACGTTTACTGCATTAAATGTGTGGATAGCATATCTATTCATTCAGCAAGGAATTAGTGTGAAGAGGAAGGTCCTCCCTGGGGTGTGTGTGTGTGTGTGTTTGTGTGTGTGTGTGTGTTAGTGTGTATGTGTGTGTTAGTGTGTGTGTGTGTTAGTGTGTGTGTGTGTTAGTGTGTGTGTGTGTTAGTGTGTGTGTGTTTGTGTGAGTTGGAGCAAATGTCATTGTCATTTGCCAGCGGTGTCCATCTCTGCTTTTCCATCCTGAGGGTGCGCCAGATGCCAGGAAAAATACACGGGTGCACACACACACACACACACACACACACACACACACACACACACACACACACACACACACACACACACACACACACAGAGTCAGTGAGTGGGTAGTTTTGAGAGGATAAGGCATTCCTGAATGGGTGGAGGAAGTGATAGAGAGAGCCAGTGTGAGAGTGAGAGATAGAGATGGAGTGATAAGAGAGAAGGTGGGGGACACAATGACTGTGTAATATTGGCTGTGGGCCTCAGAGCAATGAGAAACATCATCCCTATTACTGGCTGTAAAAGATGTAAATGTGGTGAGATAATCAGGTGTACGGCCGCGGGCTGTTTTTTTGCAGCGCCGCTCTCTCGGCCCCCGGCCCCTGCAATGAACGAGGGATTAAAGAGGCAAGCTGAGAGGGGCCAAGTTCACTTCGCTCCAAGCGAGCCCCTAACCAAACTCGCCGGAGGAAGACTCCGCTCACTTGAAAGTCTTTCTTAACGCTCACCGTCACTGAAACCAAGCACAAGCAAATAGACAGAGAACGAGTGAGGGGAAACTGTGCTCCTTTGGGCAGGTTGCAGGGATCCAAGAAACGACCGGAAATATATTACTGCTCACACCTGGTTGGGGATTCAGTCGTTTTGACGCATGACACAAAATGAGCACGAAGCTGATTACTTCAGGAAATAACAGCATGGAAATAATAAGAATGTCCATGTGTGTAAATGTGAAGTAATAATTTCCTGGACAGAGGGAAAATGGACCTGTGAGGATGGAAGTGTGACTGGGATATGAAAAAGAGATCGTAAGAGCTCTATTTATTCTCTCTCTCTCTCTCTCTCTCTCTCTCTCTCTCTCTCTCTCTCTCTCTCTCTCTCTCTCCATATGGAATTACCTGCTGGCCTTTTTGCAGGTGCTCATGCAGCAATAATTAGTATTACTTATTTTTTCCACATCTAGGGGGCGCCACAGAAACCAACAAAAAAGCAAAAAAAAATCTTTCAAAATATATATATATATAATTTCTCAGAATCTTTATATTCGAGCTGTTGCATTGTCAACAAAATCTTGTTTTCTAGAGTGTTTGTCACAAGTATGCTGTGTGATTGGTATAGCTCTGTGTGTGTGTGTGTGTGTGTGTGTGTGTGTGTGTGTGTGTGTGTGTGTGTGTGTGTGTGTGTGTGTGTGTGAAGTGGTGGTATTTTTAGTGTCCTAGTGCAAGAGAAACCACAATGGTCCTCACCAGAGACTTTGTGGTATGTTAGTAATTAATCATAACTGCTCATATTTGGAATTTGCAATGAGAAAAAACTAAAAAAACTAAAAAAAAAAACTAAAAAAAAATACACAAAATACATAAAAATATAATTTTAGAAATACCTTTAAAAAATATCATTTGTATATATATATATTTTTTTTTTATATATATATAATCTATATCAGCTAAAACGTAATTACTTACATGAAGATACAGTAAGGTAGAGTACATGTTTAACCGAAGGTGATTTGGCTTTTGTGGGCATGCTCACCGCGAGCAATAGCAGCCTTAAATATTTTATATTTAACTACCTAATTGTGTTTTTAAGCTGGCTTTCCCATAATTCTACAGGACAAGGAGTCGAATCCTGAGAGGGACCATATGGTGTGGGAGTTGCAGAGCTCTGTACTAGAGTCTGGCGTCGACACATCCTCAGTGAGAGAATGAATGCGATGCCGGAACTCTCCACTCACCCATTAAAGGAGGAGAGAGGAGAGGACAAGGGGAAAAATAGCAGCAGCGGCTGCGCCATTTTAGCTGTAAAGAAGTTACAGGTCCAGATATGGCACAGAGCCTCGTTCTCCCCTAAGCTGTGATCTGCAGGGACACAATGATCTAAGATTGCTTTTCCCACCAATCTCTTCTAAATGTCATTTTTTTTGCTCCCTTTCCCCTTTCCAAAGGAAGAAGAATGGTGAAAGACCTGGAACAATATACAAGAGTGGGGTACACAGGTGGGAACGCACAGGCATGTCAGAGCAGAGGAGAGAGAACATAGTAATGGTCAGGACCTGAGTGGAAGCACCCTCGTGAGAGTACACCGACTAGGCCTCGGCTGCACTCATGGGCCCTGCTGACGTGCACACACACACACACACACACACACACACACACACACACACACACACACACGTTTTTTTTACTATTCTTCTGATGACGTTCCAGTGATATAATTATTATGGCAGCTAATTGTAAAAAAAACGTTTAGTTTTCCACATCGGCTGGTTCTAAAGGCTTTCACATTGTTGGGAAACAATGTGAAAAATGTCACATATATCAAATGTTGGTCTTCAGTACAATCTAAAAAACATAACACACACACACACAGACACACACAAGCTGCAGAATTATTTTTGATAAATCATTAGCAATAACTGTTTTTAAAATTTAAATAAAACAAAACAAACTGTTAAAATGTAAATAGCTGGCCACAATTAATCATATATTTAATATTTCTTCTCCAAAGTTTTTTTTTTAAAAGCTGTTTTTTATTTAATTTTTATTTTTTAGATTTGTATGTCATTTTGTATTTTTCTTCTTGTATTTTTCCTTATTTTTTATATACTGTATATACATATTATAAAAATAAAAAATACATACTGTACAAGAAAAACACCTCCAACATCGACAGTTTTAATAATAATATATAAAGGTATAAATAATGATAATTTCTCCCATAAATGTAATGATGATGATGATGATGATGATGATGGTGTACAAGCATTTCACTAAGATTTTCAATATGGCTTCAAATATCCTCCAAGTGCACAAGTGTGTATTTGTGTGTGTCTGAGTTGTTGGGTTTGAAGTAATCTAGTGTGTGCCACAGGGAGGAGCTGTGGATCTGCCTCCCTCACACACACACACACACACACACACACACACACACACACACACACACACACACACACACACACACACACACACACACACTCTATTGCCCTGACTAAGTTAAATGGTAAACAGTCCTGAGATTAGTTTCAGTAGAATTTGATGGGGATGAGAAAGTGGAGGAGATATATTTGATGCAAGATCTGTGCATACAGTGTGTGAACTTAATTTCTATCAGTCGATCATTTCTGTAGCAGGAGGAAAACATCACGGCCCATTTGTAGTCAGGTGTCAAAAATGATCCATGTTTAGAATATCTTGAGTTATTTTGAGATTAGATAAACGTCTACAATATTCAGCAGAAAAAGAAAAAAAAAAACAATTTCTAAGCTAAAAATTAAAAGCTATGTTTTGAGCAGATATCTTAAAACTCCACGTGAATAAAAGACAATATCAGAAACTTATTATATTCATTTTAGCATAAAATATAATAAATATAGTTTAAGGATTTACTTCCACTCCAGTAGTAAATATATTGGTGCTGGATATTTTTTTCATTCTTTCCTCTAACATTTAAAAGTCACACTGCTAACATTCAGTCCCAAAATCAACAAGTAAAATATTAAAAGCTAACATCCTCCTGTGTGAAATGTTTAATGCTCCTCCTGATTTATTTCCCTTTACTTTACACATGTGATCATAATAAACCATGCCGATCTCTTCCTGTTGCTCTAACCTCTGAAAGTATGTAAAGCTGTTTTCTTACACATAAAGCAGCGGTGAAGGCTGCTGAGCTGAGCTCGGAGAGCACGTTATGCGTGCCAGCTCCCTGGTGAGGTAACTCGATCAGGAAAATGCCATTCCCAGCGAGTCTCCTTTCCCCCATGACGAGAGTCGTCGTCCTCGCGATTTCAGGCCGTGGACTTCTGACCATCACTGCAAGGTGTTTCCCATTTGTGGTCATGTTTCATTGTCGGCTGTCAGCCACACATGCGGTTGCAGGAGTCAAAGGAAGATCAGCGAAACATAAGATGATGGGTAACATCAGGTAACACTTCAATTTGATCATACAGTCGATAACTACTTATCCAGAGACTTTGTTTATGTATCTATTATTTGAGATTGAACCAAGCCAATAGTTTTTTTGGAAAATACGGGAAAAGAAAAAAGTAAAGAAAGGAAAAGAAAAGAAAATCAAAAGTTGTCCATTGGATATAGGAATAAAACATATCAGATATCAGACCCTGTAACACACGGCAACAACATTTGGAAAATGAAAAGAAAAAAAAAATTGGCTGAAATTTTTTATCTACTTTTTCTAAATTTCCTCTTCTTTTTCTTCATAATAATAATAATAATAATAATAATAATAATAATAATAATAATAATAATGTTATTTTTTGCCTCTAAATTGTCCATTCCTGGCTCTAAACAAGAAAACACACAGACACACACACACACACGCACACACGCCAAATATCCAGACCACCACATTTTGAAGATTATTTCTGTCCCTGCTTGGACCTCTGTGTCTCATTTCAGACCAGCTGAAGATGATAACTGCATGATGAAGGCAGTTTCTGTCTTTCTGGGTGACCTTTTGAATCAGCCATGACTAGCTGCTCTCTATAGCTCATTAGCATTGGTGATCATCCACAACGGCTGCTCTGGAAATCTGCAGTCATCCCATATTCGTCCTATAGAACTCCATATTCACCCACATGTTACACACACACACACACACACACACACACACACACACACACAGCCCTTACTACAGAAGCACTGTAGTAAATAAACAGAAGGCTTTATTATTATGTATATGTGTATGCATATGTATGATAAGAATGAATGTTTAGGCCAAAAAATGTCATATTTTCTTCAATGCTAATAATAAAAGAAAAAAAAACCAAAAACAAATAAGATATCGTCCTGTTGGTATCCATTATCAGTTCTTACATGCTCCGGCTCTTGCATTAAACATTAGACAGCCTCAGTTGTCTGTTTAACAGTTTAATTCCCCCCTCAGCATCAGCCTGTCATAATAAAACCAACCAAGCACACAAAGTCAAATAAGACCGTGAAGAGAGAGAGAGAGAGAGAGAGAGAGAGAGAGACTTCTTTTGTTAGCATATCTACTCACTTTTTCAATCTTTTGCTTCTTCTATTCAGCTGGAGAATGTTTAACATTATTGATTATTAGTATTATTGAGTCTTGAGTTTTAAGCTTAATTTTTAAATTCCAGTGTCAAAAATTCCCTGCATCCTGTTTGGGTTGGTTTACTATTAAGCTTTCTTCCTCGCGTCGCTTTTTTCTCATTCGGGATCCAAATCTACATTTAACCTGCTGTGAAGCAGCTTGTTGACAACGTCTTCATAAAAACGCTTTAGAAATTAAACTGAATTGAATTAATACATTTTCCAGCTTATAATATTTCTATCATCAGATAAGATTTCTGCTAAATCACTAAAGAACGCTGTAACTGTAACATTTATATGTCAGTAATAATCCAGCGTAGTGATATTATAATGGCACATTTGTTTTCTTAGGAATAAACATTTAAACTGGGATGAGAAATGGATTAAGGGAGAGCGAGAAAGAGAAAGAGAGAGAGAGAGGGAGAGAGAGAGAGAGAGAGAGAGAGAGAGGGAGAGAGGAAGGAAGAAGGAAGGAAGCATTGTCATCTCTTCTTCTCCCCTCCGCTGCTTCGCTCATACGGAGAGTTGATCCTGCCCTATGCCTCGCGAGTGACACTCCAATTCAATCTTCTCTGTGGAGCGCTGAGGCTGGCCTATCTGAGGATTGCAGGGTGAGAGAGGAACGAATGGAGGCAGCCGATAGCAGGCCCTTCAAAAAATTCCCCCTCCTCATGGCCTCCGGAGCCCCTACAATGGAGTGCACTTCTGTCAACAAAGACTAGGACGAGAGAAGCCACATATCTGCTCTATGGAACAGATTAACTGTAGTAAATCCGTTTAGCCTCTCTATCTATCCTCTCTTTCCTCCACCTCTCTCTTTCTCTCTTAGAGCATGTATTTTTTCCTCTTTTTTTTTCTTTTTTTTTTTTTTAAGGTTACTTCAAGCCTGTTTCCCGAGCCTGATCTACAACCAGAGATACATATTAATAACACGCCGTTTTGTGACGCACGATATTCTTTAAAGCATGGACAATAAGGAAAGACCGGATTACAGCAGGAAATGCTCCAGAAGCCAAAGCTCCTACTTCTCAGTGGCAGTGATCCATTGCAAACACAGTTTAATATATAACGCACATCCGATAGCTCGTGCAATGTGTGGGTTATAACCGTGCTGGTATTTCTCCATTACTTCCCAGAGAGGATAGAGGAATGGAAGGAGGGGTGCAAAAGGGAGAGGAAAATCAGGACTGACTTGCATGTCACCAACACAAGGTGGAATAGCTCTGCAAACAGTTCAATACCTCTGCCACTATCCAAACATGCCGTTCCGGTCATTAATTTTAAAAAGTTGGGTGAATCTGCCCTGAACAGTAAATATTTAACCAGAGCTCTGCATCGGCTGGCCCTCATAAGCCCAGTTCTAAACAGTGCAAGCGTGCGCACACACACTCAAACACACATACATGCATATATAGAACGAAATCTAATTACCGGCAGCAGAGCCACTGGTCTGCCAGCATAAGAAACAGAAGGTCAAGAGAGTCAGTAAGCCAGTGTCAAACAGTCAGGATAGAGTATGATACAAATTAGCCACTTTCTCTTCTACCTCGGCTCACACGAGACGTACAATACCGGTATCTATTACCACAATAATGTGTTAGGAATATCGTTACGTATCATTATCATGACACTTAAAACATTTTCGGTGTTATCCGATAGCTAGGTAATCTCGATTCAATTACATTTTGAATGGACAATGGACATTTTCTCAAAGCAGCGATACAGGAATATATATATAAAAAAATAGAATTAAAATAACAAAAAAATTGATTGTTATTGAAAATTTAAATGTATATGTACGGCTAATAAATAATCCGAGAAAAAAAAAATTCCCTGAGATTACATGTGGATATTTGGTGTGTGCTTGTATATGTGTGTGTGTGTGTGTGTGTGTGTGTGTGTGTGTGTGTGTGTGTGTGTGTGTGTGTGTGTAAGCAGGTGTTCTCATGCATTAAGCACATTTTAAGTTCATATACAATGTGTAAATTTAATAATACACAAAATTGTGTGGAATATAATATACATGCTATTACAGGAAATATGATCTGCTCTGATTGTTTTATTTCTTTTCCAATAACAGCGTGTCCCAATTTTACAGCTTGTAAAATTACAGAGATACCAAGTGTAAACATCTTTGTCTTATAGACCTCATAATGAAAATGTAATTGAACGACACTGGAGACTCCTTCCAAAGTCCATGATACCATGAGTCCATTTCTAAGTTGTTAATATACAAAAGTTCATTTTTTTTTCATGACTATTTACCAGAACGTAGATTTTCTTTACACATTCATATAAATATAAATAATGACAATTTACGATATATACTAGTTTTATACCTGAATAACGTTGCCAAGTCGTGCCAAAAAATGCACTGCTCCTCATAACAGACAATCTGTTAGCTGTCTTATGAGTTACCAGTTATACTTATTACTCAGACCTGAGAACGTGTACTGTGAAAGTAAGCGAAAGATGAGAGGTGGTCTGGGGATAGAAGGATTGATAGGTAGACCAGAGAAGAGTAAAAGAGAGAGAAAAATGCAGCTGGGAAAAAGAGAGGTTTGAGTCTCCAGTGATTAACACTGTGGAGTGAAGCTGCAAAGAAATAAGAGGTTGAAAAGTGTATCCACACGTCCATAAGTGCAGAAAAAAGAGACCCAAGGAATATCAAATAATATATTTTTGTGAATATTTAATAAACACTGTTATAAAAAAAATATTTAAAGCCTTCATCACATTATTTACTCAATCTCAGGTTACTGCTTCTAAAAAGAAAGCAGACATAATTTGTTTGTTGTAAGTGTGAAAAAAAAAATATATATATATATATATATATATATATATATATATATGCAGAGATAAATCACCTGCTATTAACATATGAAATCCCTTCACATCATCAACTAAAGCTGATGAAATTTAAGAAACCTCTAAGGATACACGAGACACGTCGGCAGAACCGGAGTTGTTTTCTTTTTCTCACTATTCCTGTTTTAAAACTGCTGAACTGTTAGGGCTCGATCCTATAATACACCTGGTCTTCATTTGTACTGTAGGAAATACCTCTCATCCTACACACACTTCCCTGAGCCAGCAATAACCAGGAGCAGATCGCCATATGATAGGGGTGTGTTTCTGATTAGACTCACTGCTGTGGTCATTCACACGAGAGGAATCCTCGATCATATAATCACTCCAGATCGACACCATAAACCCAATTCCATTTGTCAGGGTCAAACACTAAAATAGCGAACATATCAGCTGCAGTGAAGAGAATAAAATAGAGGGGGAAAAAAGAAAGCTGAGGAAAAAAGAGAAAGATACATCTGAAATCATTCATCAGCTGCTCACGGTCATGACGCTAACAGTGAGGACAAACACACACACACACACACACACACACACACTGATCATCTGTACGCCAGTAATGCTGTGTGCAATGTGGATCTGTCCTGAGGCTGGCGAAAAAGAGAAAAAGGCGTGCTGGTTCTTGGCAGAAGAGTTGAACATCTGCATTTGGGTGTAGCAGGGGGAATACTATGTTCTACAGAGAACCGGTCTCTCGAGCTCCTGCTAGAACACATTTGGAGGTCGGAGTGTGTGGAATAGCAAAGCAGAGGATTATCAAAGAGAAAAAAGTCAAACGAAAGCAAGGGAAAGAATCCAAACATGCTAATGGGCAAAGGAGTCACAAGCTGAGCTGCTGTACTGGACAATTAAAAAAAAAAAAAAGATGAATAGTGTTGGACGGGTTTGAGAAATAAACACAAACATTTTTCACTAACATCATTCTTTAAAAAAAAGCACACCTTTACACAGACACAGCATGGAATATAAAGATTTAATAGTGCTGCCTAGGTTAAACCAGGCCCAATCATTTAAATGTAGCATAAAAACAAGTTACAACATCCACAAGATTCATCAGCAGCACTTAACTTTTTTTATAATAATTTAACGAACTGTGGCTACATCTTAGCACCACATCTGACTACGTCATCATATACACATAGACCAATAAAAGAAGTCCCCAATGATTAATTGTAGACTAGCACCCGGGTTTGGCTCCATGTTCATATCCAATCTAATAAAATCCTGATCGATTACACGAAAGACCAGACCGCTAATGAATTCACATTAAATATTGTCTTTGATTAAAAAAAGCATCACATCCTTAATGAAACATGCTTTAAAATTTCTATTTCACATTCTCCTTAAATGACATGGCTTACACAATATAAATCATATTTGGTCCATTCATAACGTAGTATAAAAGCCAGTAGAAAAGAGTTTTATTCAGATGTTCTTTGCTTTCTAGGTTCTAAAATTAAGTCTACATGGAACATCTTCCAAAACAGAAATCATCTACTGTAGAGTTCTACAAAATGATGGAATTTCTACATAGAGAGTTATTTGGTTTATTCACCAGAGGTTTATAAACCAAAAAAAAAAATCTTTATAGTGCCAATAGGAAATTGTAAGTGTGTACTGAGCAGGCCATGAAGCCTGAACTCAGCACACAGACAACAAAATAACAATGTTTACTGCAGGAAGCTTGAAAGACCTCGTGTTTACAAAGCCTTCACCGTACTCCACAAAATGGTATCTTGGGGCTTCTTTGCATAGTAAAGCTACGTTTTCTTCCTAAAGAGGTTCTACTAGGAACTTTCTTTGATAGTACAACTGTAAACGGTGATTGTAATCCTACATGATTCTTATGGCTGACATTTTTATGTAAAAGAACTCGTTCTTATTTCTTTGACTGTCCTTTATATCCGGAACAAGACGTAGTAGGGTTCTACATTTACAGTGATTCTTTTGAATGACTTTTTGGTTTATCTAAAGCAACTTACAGCAAGGTTGCAGATTTACATGTGCTGACCTGGATGGAGTTTTATACCAAATAATTTACGATAAAGTGCCACGTTTACTCATTCGGCTGGATTATTTATTTATTTATCTTATTTGGCCAACATTTATTCAAAGCTACTTACTGTAAAGAGTTTCTATAATTACCCATTTATTCAATATAATTTACACTAAGGTTCTACATTTTTATTTATTTATTTCAAATTCATAGGTTTATCCAAGAAAGCTTTTTTTTGGCTAACTCTGTCATTTAAAGCAACTTCCTGTATTGTTTTACATTTACATTTACCTATTTGGGTAATGAATCGATCCAAATCAACTTAGTTTTTTTTTTCAACATATTTGATGATTCAAAACAACCTTTGTTTTATTCAGAACATCTTAATATATGCTTCTACATATATACAGTATGTATTCCATTTTTTCCACATTTATCCAAAGCAACTTACTGTAAAAGGATCTACATTTACTCACTTGGGTGAAATCTTAATCCAAGCCAAATTACAGTAGGGTCCCAGATTGACAGATTTGGCCCTTTTTCTTATTTGGAGTAACTTACAGTTGTAACTAACACAGTGACGTTGACAGTTAAGGGCCGATTTCAAAGACTTAACAGTGGAAGCTTGGCATTGCTTCTGTTCGGTAGCCCAAAGTCTTACCCACTAAGCCAACACTGCTCCTACATAGAACCTTTAAGAGTTTCCCTAGAGACACAAACCAAAGAACTCTTGTGTGCTAGATGGAACTTGTCTAACATTTGTCTAAACTGATAGCAATAAAAGTTCTTATTTGCCCACAGCTGACACCCACACTGCAGAGACACAACCACTAACATGGCCAAAAGTTAATTATGAATGATGAAATATCACACTCCCACTTGGTGCACAGTTATATCGCTGGATTTCTGTCAGTCATAGAAACCTCCAGTAGGTCTTATTCATGAGTACAGGTTCCTATACATGTTCGGTTTCTTAATCAAAGAAGGCGAATGTGGGACAAACTGTCCTGAATGCATAAACATCATCATATATCTCATAGTCGAGGTGAGAAGAAACAAAATCAATCAATAAATCAATGAAAAATAACTTGTCTTTCTCGGGCACATCATTTTAAAATATTGTGGAATGTGATTATGGCCATGCCTGGTTTTGCTAATTATGTGAGGGAATACAGAGATCCTTGAGCTGTCTGTCAGAACACAACCCCAGGTGATGAGGAAATGAATGTTTGGCTTGGACCATTGCAAGGAAATGATATCATACATAGCTTTGACAAAATGAGAGATAGGGGGAGTGGGAGAGGGAGAGAGAGAGAGAGAGAGAGAGAGAGAGAGAGAGAGAGAGGGAGAGAGGGTCCTGCAGTTTTTCAGAATGAAAGCATGTGCTCATGCAGCCCTTCACCATCGTAATGACCCGAGAATGGGGGTGAACAGAGAGGTGTACAGTCAGAACAACCCTCATGGCATTTTTATTATGCAGGTGGCTTTCCAGACCCTGGAAACTGGTTTCAGTTAGAAGGGTCACCTTTTGTCCCTACACAAAGTGCCCTACTACAGAACGGAAATAGGAGGGGGGAAAAACAACAACTCAGAAAGACATATTTTGCAGCGAGTTCGTTTCTATCCGAAATCGGTTCATGAATACACCGTCTCCTCAACAGGAAATGAAACGAGCAAATCTTATGTAGCTAAATCCAGAACAACTGAAACATTGATGGTAAAATGAAAAGTGTAGTTGAGCTGGGACGTCTTAACAGGTTTATAAGGGCTTTATAAGGTTTATAAAGGTTTATAAAGCTGATTGAGGAGGTAAGACTACTATACAGCTTGATATTTAAATATTTCTTGGTAGACTGATACTGTCTTGAAAGTGGCTTTTGGCAGTTTGTCTGTTAATTAGATCGATTTAACGCCTTATTTTGACAAATGGAAATACATCCTGAGAGGTATCAGTAAAGGTGAAAATGTTAAGATTGTAATCAAGTCGATATATTTTGCCCTAAAGTTGTTATTATAAAATGACATTAAAGTTTCAATTCAACATAAGCCTTGTTTAACTGCTACTGCCTTCACACAGAATAAACAGACGTACAACAAACCCTGAACAAGCATCAAATAAAAGCAATATGTTTATGTACTTTATGTACTTAGGAACTTTCATTTTATATTCAAACCAGAAGTGACTTCAAAAAATGAGTTACAAAAAGCATACAAAAAAAAAGAAACAATAATTGTCAAGAGATATCATTTAAATGTAGAGCTAAACAAAGAAAGAAACCAAAAACTGTACTGCACGAGACAAATAATATATATATATATATTCAGTGTAGGGTTTCATATTGTTTAAAAACACGGTGGATTTATTAAAAATGAAATTAAAATGGGATTTAAAAAAAATAATAATAATAACAGAAAAGGCTTTTAGTTATAGCAAATCTAAGACATATTTAGCTTCCTTAATGTTCAGTGCAAGGTAGAAGTGTTGTTTCATCCTTTTAGTAACCATTCCAATTATCTGCAAAGTCTCTCTCTCTCTCCTTCTCTCTCTCTTTTTTTTCATATTTAATGCATCCCCTGTCTCTCTCACCATCTGCCCTCCCCCCTTTAACATTCTGGAATTTTCATGAGATAGGACAAAAATGGGCATTTCCCTTATTACCATCTCACGGTGGAAATCAAATATGCAAGGAAAGTAGTGTATATACTAATTAGTGGGGAATTCATAATTACCGTGCTCATTGATGGAGATACATTTGAATACGTTCAGCTCCTCTGGGAGCCACGCAGCCTGTCCAGAATAGTGAGAGAGAGAGAGAAGTGAAAGAAAGAAAAAAAAATGCCCTCAGCCCCCTCTTTCTTCTTGAAATTAGGGATCTGTAGCATGCCGTAGCTCTGCCAGACGCTAGATCCAAAGTAGCCGCAATTTCTTTAAATATAATTAATCAAGTGAAGCATGTAACCTAATGAACGCATTTGATAACAGCCACAATTCAAACATGAAGCATGAGCCGAGGCTTCGGTACCCGGCTATGGAGGAAGAGGAGAAAGTGTCTTGCCTCGTGTCTTCTCGCATGTCAACACTGTACATGACTGTCGAGGGGAGAAGGGGAGAGTGGTGACAGGGAAGCCGTCCGTTTTAATTGGAGTAGATTAATAACAATTAGAGGTAGTGAGCTGCCAGGCAGAGCTGGGGGACAAGGAGAACATGATCGCATGGCACCAGAAGCCTGCTATTGCTATGAGCCTTGCTGTATTCCTCAAAGAGGGGAACGTGAGTATCAGTCCAGAGCATCAGATGAAGTGCCAGGGGGGAGGCTGAGACACTGCATGAGTGAGGATCACTGCTGGACTAATAACAACACATCACACCACACATGCTTTTCAAACAGGCCTACAAGGCAATTCAGGTTTAGTCGAAAAAAGTTCATTCATTCATGAAATCAGAAGAAACTACCTAGTTACAAATATTACATTAAAGTAGGATTAACATGTTAAATATGATCAAAATCCGAATTTATTTAAAGCTGATATGTCACAAAGGGACTCATTTCTCAAAATGGAAATGAACAATTGACTCATAAAAAGAATTAACATAGGAATTAGGGTAATCACAAAAATCCACTCGGTTGGGAAAACAACGCTTCCAGTCTACTACGACTTCTGAATTTTAAGAAAATGTATTCATAAGGAGATTCATTAATGTCAACCTCAATTGATGAGCTTCAAATCATTTAACTGTCATGAGTTAATACAGGTTTCTTGATCGATTAGTGCTGTCACATTTATATCTTTCAGCTGCACGCAAAAGGTCCAGAGATTCAGTTCAGACTAAAGTGATGGCACTCTAGAAAGTGTCTTTCTGTATGTCTATAGAAGCAGATATGCTGCAGTGGCTGAGCTGCATTATTGGAAAATTTAGCTCATGCTGCATTTATGCTGCAATCAGCTCTCTGTCTGCTTTACCTTTTACGAAAGCACTCCCTAATTCACTGGGTATTGGTATTTATCACCATACGCAGCTAAGTGCTATAAATCAATGTTAACTAATCAAGAATGATTAGTATAGCTTTGTTTAGAACAACATTTACACACAAAATTTACAGATTAATAAAAGGAAATTGATTCGATTTCTTTAGCATGAATTGTAACGTATATTATATATTTGCTACGTTACTGTATATACAGCGCCTTCTAATGCACCATATTTTACATTGCGCTTTAAGATACTGGATGTGCTAAAGTATTGGAGGCTGGTGTCTCGACTGGTGCCCTCAGCGTGATGTTCTGTGCAGTGTTTATGTCCAGTTAGGGGATAATCTGCTTTGGCACAGGATATTGAGCTGCAGCCCAAAATGTAAAATGTTGATGTCCATGGCCAAGCTCTAGGCAGTGGGGAACTGGAAGACCAACTTTATTACATTCTAAAGACTGCTGCTTTAAGAGACATGTTGATTTACTTTGCAAATATGAATTTCACAAAGCAATACAATATACTCTATAAATATAATGCAGTGATATATGTGTATGGTAACAGAAATGAACCCAGAAGTGGATTTTGTCATAAAGGCTTTTATATCAAATTGGAACATATTGGCTTGCTGAAGCATGAGAAAATCAAATAAAGAAAAGAGTTAGGAAGTAATAGGAGTAATACAGGTATTTTCTTGCAGTTCCTGA